>NC_080699.1:25960272-26194511 GCF_030445035.2 Dasypus novemcinctus | reverse complement strand
TGCCACGCCACACAGAGGTGTCCCTCGCGTAGGAAGCCCCACGCGCAAGGAGTGCACCCATAAGGAGAGCCGCTCAGAGCGAAAGAAAGTGCAGCCTGCCCAGGAATGGCGCCGTCCACACTTCCCGCGCCGCTGACGACAACAGAAACGGACAAAGAAACAAGACGCAGCAAATAGACACAGAGAACAGACAACAGGGGGAGGGAGGGGAATTAAATAAAAATAAAAAAATTAAAAAAAAGAATGCTGGTCTCTGTGTATACCACCAAGGCAGGATTCTGAATCTGAGTGTGGTCCATGGGTGCCTAGGGGAGCCCACGGGTGCACCTCAGGAGGGTCTGTGGGCTTCTGATTGAGAAAAGTGTGAGGTTCACACTTCTCTTACTGTCAAACAGGCTTGGGCTCCTCCATAAGGAAAAGAGCCCTGGCCTATCAGATACAGTAATGTTTAGAAGGATACTCTGATGTATGCACCAACACAGACCAACAGAGTTGGGGTGGTTGAGGGAGTGAGAAGCAGGAGGGATTTAGGTTATATTAGTTTTCAGAAGCTGGGGAGGCTTAGCAAAGGAAGCTCTCTCTATTCTTCCATTGATGTATCCATCCATCCACTCACCCATCCACATATCCATCCATCCATCCATCCATCCATCCATCCGCCATCATCCATCAACGAATGCTCAATATATGCCACCGCTGTGTTGAATGTGAGATTTTAGACACACATGACATGGTGGGGGAATGCAACATAAAATGAATACTGGGAAGTAAGTCCTGTAATTGACACATTTCATGGTAGAAGTACAAGCACAAGGAAAAGGGACCATGGGATAGGAAAGAAGGGGTTCTGGAGGGCTTCATAGAATTATGATGCTTGAGCATGGTTCTGAAGGATAATTAAAAGTGATAGACTCAGGGAGTGGATGTAGCTAACGGGCTGAGTGCCTGCTTCCCATGTATGAGGTCCGGGTTCAATCCTCGGTACCTCCGAAAAACAAATGAAAGAACCAACTCTCATTGGGGAGTGGATGTAGCTCAGTGGTTGAGCACCTGCTTTCCACATGTGAAGCCCTGGGTTCAATTCCTGGTACCTCCTTAAAAAAAAAAAGGAAGCAAATGTGGCTCAAGCAATTGGGATTCCGTCTACCATATGGGAGGTCCAGGGTTCAATTCCCAGGACCTCCTGGTAAAGGTAAGCTGGCCCACACGGTGAGTTGGCCTGAGTGGAGAGCTGACCCATGCAGAGTGCTGACCTGTGTAGAATGCTGGCCCACACGGAGAGCTGGCACAACAAGATGACACAACAAAAAGAGACACAGAGGAGAGACAATAAGAGATGCAGCAGACCAGGGAGCTGAGGTGGCACAAGCAATTGAGTGCCTCTCTCCCATTCCAGAAGGTCCCAGGATCGGTTCCCAGGGCTGCCGAAAGAGAAGGCAAGCAGACACAGAAGAACACATAGCGAATGGACACAGAGCGGTCAGCGAGTGCAAACAACGAGGGGGGTGGGGGAGAAATAAATAAAGTAAATCTTTGAAAAAAAGTGATAGACTTTTGTCTTGGATGTCTTTAAGAACAAAGGGAGGGAGGGGCTCCGGAGGGCTTCAGAACACTCCTTGACTCTGCAGAATGGGTGCATACCCGCTGGATGTGTCTTTCTGTGTGCCTCTTGGGCTGCAGGGAGGAAAAAAGGGATGGAGAAGGCAGAGGGATCTTGTCTGAATATTCTCTGGCCTCCTGCCTTCCTTGGTCCCGAGAGAGAGAGAAGCATGGGGCTCACTGGTGACTGGCACGTTTTCTGGAGGAGAATGACAGGGTAATAAATGGAACGGAGAGCGTTGGGAGGCTGTTTGGGCAGGATATTGCTTTCCATCTCCCCTTTGCAGCTGCATCTCCGGAGACAGTGGGCGGTGACCTGGCTGGCTGGTAGACTGCGAGTGGTCAGAAGTGCTCTCTCCCTCCCTCTCTGTCTGCTTTCCAGAAGCAGGCCTGGGGCAAGGAAAGGGGAGCCTGGGAACGGTGCTCCTTCCTCAGGAGCAGGTGTGAATGAAGGCCCACAGAGGAGTGGGAGGCACTCACAGTTAAAATCGGCTCCCTGTGATTTTACAAGACAATTCTAGGAAGCCACGCTGACAAAAGTCAGAGAGGGGAAGGACCGGCCCAGCCCTGAGCAGGCTTGGGCAGCAGGTTGCTGCTGGCTGTGCAGAGGCCAGGGCAGCCTTGGCACTGTTTGCTAACAGGTGCGTGGACAGGGACTTGGAGAAATAAAGACTTAATCAAAGACATTAACCAGGGTGCTAGTTTACCTGAGTGCACAGCTCTAGTGAGTATGGAGAGGGGAAGGGAACCAAGGCTCACTCAGCTCTGGCTCCTCCAGTTAAGGGGAGCTCTCAGGGGGTGGAGAGAACAAGGAAGCCCCCAACCATCTCACACTGGTGTTACTGTAGTATTTTCTCACTTAGAAAATATTTTCTAATGTTCAGTAGTTTTCCCCCCCACCTTTCTTCCCCTCTCCCACCCTGCTGTTTTTGCTGTGTCCACTCACCATGTGATCATCTGTATCTATTTCTCTTTTTGTCTTCTCTTCTCATCTTTCTCTTCTAGGATTCACTGGGATTCGATCCTAGGGACCTCTGATGTGGAGAGAGGTTCCCTGTCAATTGTGCCACTTCAGTTCCTGGTCTCGGCTGCACTTCACCTTGACTCTCCACTTTGTCTCTCTTTTTGTTGCGTCATCATCTTGTTGCGTGACTCACTTGCACAGGCCCTGACTCACCAAGCGAGCACTGGCTCGCTGCATGGGCACTCGACTCACCACGCAGGCATTCGGCTCACCACACGGGCACTTGTGTGGGCTCTTGGCTCACCGTGTAGGCACTCGGCTCACCGCACGGGCACTCAGCTCGCCGCACGGGCACTCGGCTCACCACACAGGAACTCGGCTCGTCATGCAGACACTGGTTCATCGTGCAAGCAGACTTTCTCTTCTTCTTCACCAGGAGGCCCCAGGGATTGAAACCAGGTGCTCCCATATGGTAGGCAGAGGCCCTATCACCGGAGCCACATCCGCTTCCCCCCAGTGGTTTTCATGTCCATTTAATCTGCCCAGGAGTGCTGCAGGACAGGTACTGTTATTAGTTAGCCGTGATTTCAGGTGGAACCATCTAGGCTCAGAGAGGCTGGTTCTACCAAAGCTGCAGAGCTCGCAAGACACAGAGGCCCAAGTCAGACTTTTCAGCCAAGCCATTTGGGGCCTGTGGAGGGCTCTGGGAATTCAGTCTTCTGTTTCCCCAGGAGGACCGGGTGGAGAGGAGCTGGAAATTTCTTCTTTGTCATTTGACATTGAAGAATAAAAGGTGGGTGAGCCAGGATATGCAGAGAGCATGCCCTCAACAAATGCACGAATGAAGAAATTAAAACTTTTAATTTACTTTTAATTTAATTATACTATATATAAGTGATATATAGTTGGATTTTTTAAATAAAAACCATGCTGTCAAGATTGAAGAATAAACAAACATAAGGGGGGGGAAATGCAACTAAGGACTAAAGTAGGCTTAATATTCTAGCAATGGAAGAACTTGTATCTTTGACATCAAGGCAGTGGCCACCAGAAGTTCTGAGGGGAGGGAGAGGGAAGAAGAGGTGTGACATGGGGCCTTTTGGGGGACATTGGAATTGTTCTGCATGACATTGAATGACTGATACAAGTCACTATACATTTTGTCAAAACCTATAAAATTGTGCAGTTCAAAGTATAAGCCATAATGTAAACTATAGGCCATAGTTAGCAGCGGTGCTTCAATGTGTGTTCATCAATTGTAACAAATGTACCACACTAAAGAAGGATATTGTTGATGGGGGAAAGCATGGGATGGGGAGAGGGTGAGGTATATGAGAATCCCCTATATGTATATTTTTTTAAATAAAAACTTTATTTCAAATTCATGAAAATAAAAGAACAGAACAATGCAACTGAACAAGTTATGAAAACATTACTCCTAAAATAATGTTTTTCAGGCACTTTTATCTCATCAAATTCCACCTGCACTCCGTTATTCTTCTAGTGTTCAGAAAGATACACAGACAAACACAGATTAGTTAAATGATGTAGTCAAGGTTTCCTTATTAATGAAAAAAATGAAGAGGAGAAATAAATGCTTAATTGTATTCATTTCTCACATAACCAAACCCCACATTTTTTTCACGTTTAGAATTAATGTATTACCAACTTTGCTTTCGCTACAAAAACATTACGATGTTGTTGTTAACTAAATTCCCAAAATTTTATTAGTTAATTTTTCCCATGGCTAACCACATTCTTTTTTTTTTCTTTTTGTCCGCTTTATTTTTTTTTCTCCTTTATTTTCTTCTAAATGTTACATTCAAAAAAATATGAGGTCCCCATATACACCCCAATCCACCCACCCCAACAGTCCTACATCAACAAGCTCTTCCATCACTGCGGCACATCCATTGCACCCTATATTTTTGATATAACCTTTATATAATTTAAATCTTCTTTAAAAATAATAATAATATTTAAAAAGTTTTTAAAAATCCATGCAGTACAGATAAAGCCTAAGTGCCCCCTTCTACTGCCCTCCACCCTTGATGCCCTGTCCCTCTCCTAGACGTAACTACTATGAGGTGTTTGGGGTGGTCTCTTTATAGCTAAGTCCTGTGCCTTTGACATAAACACACAAGTAGAAAATTGTAGGGTCTTTTGTTTGTTTGTTCCATAAATGGTAAAATTTGATAAGTATGATTTGCAGTGTGCACTTTTCACTTAATAAAATGATTTGGAGATATTTCAATTTTACCACCACTAGATCTGCCTCTTTTTTAACTGCCAGGTAATATTCCATTATTCACACATACAGGTACACACAATATTTTATATATATTTCACTATATATACATATTTAAGTTTGTGTTCTTGGACATTTGGGATGGTTACATTTTTTCACTATTATAAACAACATAAAAAAAGAACACCGTTGTCCCTGCTTCTTTGTGCACATAAATGAGTATGTCTCTAGGAGAGTTACCTAGAAGTGAAATTCCTGGAAGAAGGATAAGTGCATAAAAATACTGTGGGATGCCAGTTTACACTTCCAGCAGCAGCAGATGAGACTTCCATTTCCCCATTCCCCCTCAGACATTGGTTTACACCAAAATTTTTTAAAATTCAAAATAGATCTTATTTATTTGAATTTCCCTGATTTCTAGTAAGCATTTTTCACATGTTCATTTCTTATTTATATTTCCTTTTCTATTAATTGCTTGTTCATGTTTTTTGCCTACGCTTATCATTTTGCAGAAGGTCTTTATATATCCCAGATACGAATTCCTATCTGTGGTGCATGTTTCACATATTTTCTCCCTTTTAAGGCTGTTAATGAATTTTTTTTTCAGTCATACTGAAATAGTTGATTTGACACAGTCATTCTATCATTTTTTAATGGTTTTTGTGCCATTATATTTTTTCTAAGAAGTCTTTTATTACCCCAAGGTTATAAATATATTTTCCTTCAAGAGCTTTATAATGCTCCCTTCTAGTATGGCACTCTTTAATCTACTAGGAATTTCTTTCATGTACGGTGGGGAGGAGGCACAAAGCTTATTTTTCCCAGATGGATGTTCTAGTGGTCGTTATGGTTGGTCCACCCAGTGCTCATTTCCCTGCCCTTCTACTTTATTCAGGCGTCCACTGCACTCCCACTCAGCCCAGGGTTGGACCTGTTGGGACTGTGGCAGGTCCGTACACCCAGGCCGGGCATCAGAGCAGGGTGTGGCTGCAGGGACGAGTTCAGGAAGGAGCACGTGGCCCCCTTAAGGCAGCACATCTTACGAGACAGCCCTTTGGGGACTTGAATCAGGGGCCGTGTTGGCTCGTTTGCCCCCATGAGAGCAGCCGGCCTGGAGAGAGGCCCAAGTGCCAAGCCGGCCACTGCCCACAGAACCTTACTGAGGTGGGCCATTGCCACTGGACTAGGCCAGCCTTGCAGCCTCGCTGCCACTCGCCCACCCCTCAACTTCCTTATGAGCAACACTTCCTCCTGTTATACGGAAGCCGAGTTGGGAGCAACTAGTCTTCTGCTATGGGGAGCAGGCAGTAGCTGAAATGGATATAGCAAGCTACCCTTTCAGTGCCATTCATTGAATAGTCCATGCTTTGAACATAAATTCGCAATGCTGTCGTCTACTCTTTTACACATATGATCTGTTTCGGGTTGTTATTATCTGTTGGTCTATTCTTAGGCTAACATCCTGCTGTTTTAATTACTATGGCTTTATGTAATTATAATGTATTTTATGGTAGCAGGATAGATCCCTCCTCATCGTTCTTTTTCCCCAACAGTGGTTTGGCTATTCTCATTCCTTTTCTCTTCTAAACAAATTTAGATGAAACAGATCACCTTCCACAAAATTCTATTAACATTTTGAATCTCCCTTCATTTTGGTCCTCTTTTATGATACTCGGTAGAGTTTTATGGTTTTTCCGTGAAAGTCTTGTTCACATCCTATGGGGTTTATTCTTTGGCATCTTAGAGGTGGTTCCTGTTTTGTTTTTCTGTTTGGGATGGTCTCTTTTTTCCCTAATTGATGGCATGGAAAAGAATTTTTTTTTTTTTTTCGGTTGTTGATCTGATACTTCACCAACATGCTGGAAATCTTTTTTTTTTTTTTGGCTTTTATAAAGGGTTTTTATTTGAGATAGAAGCTTGCAAGGCCCTAAAGAGTCCAACTCAAGGTACCATAAAAGGTACTTCCTCACCCAAAGTCACTGGCCACATTATGGAGCAAGAAGGCAGGCAATATCTGTGCAGTTTCAGCCTCCCTTCTTCCTCTTAAGGCTCCGTGGTCCCAGCTTCTTTTTTTTATTATTATTATCTTTTATTATCTTTCTTTCTTTTTTTTTTTAAGATATATACATTACACAAAACATGCTGGAAATCTTAATATCCAACTGTCTGTCATTTCATTCTTTTGGATTTCCTAGGTAGATGATACTATCACTTGTAAATAATATTTTCCTCTTCTTTGCAATATTTACCTTCCATCCTTCTTTTTCTTCTTGTGATGCCATGGCCAAATCCTCTGGAGCTAGGCTGGACAGGATGGACATCCAGATCTTGTTTCCAAACAGAATGGGAATATTTCTCATATTTTCTATGAGTTATGAAGTTAAGGACGTTTAATCTTCCCACTTTGTCATGGTTTTCTTTTTTAATGAGAAAAATGTGTAGAATTTTATCCAATGTTTTGGTTTTTTGTTGTTGTTGCTGTTGTTTTGGTATATAGTGAAATAGCCATATAGGATTTTCCTTTATTATTGAGTGAAATATATTAATACATTGTATTATGTTGACTCAGTCTGTATTACCAGGATAAACCCAAACTGGTCAGGAGGTTCATGCTTTTCATTCACAGTTCAATTTGATTTATTAATATTTTATTTTGGATGTGTATAGCTATATTCAACAGTGAGATCAGACTCTAATATTTGCTTGCCTGTTTGTTATTCTGCTCTCCTTGTCTGGTTCTTCTGTCTCCCTGGCTGCAGCTCCTCAATCTCTGTTGCTTGCCCTCAGTCCCCATCCCTTCTCTCTCCACACCTACTTACCCCGGTCTATCTCCCCAGACCCATGGCTTTCAGATGATCTGTAAGCTGACAACTCCTAGATGTTAAACTTTAGCCAAGGCCTCCCCGCCAAGCCCAGCCCTGTATAGCCAACGCTCTTCTCTATTTAGCATGTCCAAAGCTGAATTCCCGGTTTCCCCCCTTAAAGCTGCTCCATTCACAGTAGTTCCCACCTTTGACATGGCAACACCAGCCTCCGAGAACTGAGGGCCCCTGGAGGATCAGGGGTCAAGGAGCTGCCAGGAACTGGGAAGGCCAGAGGAGGTGGGCTTCTGAAAAGACCTGCGACCTGCACGCCCTTACCTCCGGTCCTATTTTCTTGGAGAGACATTAGATGAAGGCATTAGGCAGAGAGAACATGGGAGAGGCTCTGGCTGCCCTTGGACAAGCCTTGTCACCTCCCAGATGCTCACCTGTGGGAGGGCTGTTCCTACCTGGAGTGTGCCGACCCTCTGCTGCCTGCCTCTCCAGGGCCCCTCTTTTTTTTTATTTTTTATTTTTTTAATTATTTATTATTTTTTTTAAAAATTGCATTATGAAAAATATGAGGTCCCATTCAACCCCACCGCCCCCACCCCCCACTCCCCCCACAGCAACACTCTCTCCCATCATCATGACACATCCACTGCACCTGGTAAGTTCATCTCTGAGCATCACTGCACCCCATAGTCAATGGTCCACATCATAGCCCAGACTCTCCCACGTTCCATCCAGTGGGCCCTGGGGGGATCCACAATGTCCCGCAATTGTCCGTGAAGCACCATCCAGGACAACTCCACGTTCCGAAAACGCCTCCACATCTCATCTCTTCCTCCCGTTCCCCACACCCAGCAGCCACCATGGCTACCGTTCCCACACCCATTCCACATTTTCTCTGTGGACATTGGATTGGTTGTGTCCATTGCACATCTATGTCAAGTGAGGGCTTAGATTCCACATGGGTACTGGATGCACTCCTCCCGCTTCCAGTTGTAGACACTCTAGGCTCCATGTTGTGGTGGTTGACCTTCTTCAACTCCATGTTAGCTGAGTGGAGTAAGTCCAATAAATCAAAGTGTAGGAGCTGAAGTCTGTTGAGGCTCTGGGCCTGGGTGTCATATTATCAGTCCAGAGATTCAAATCCCCTACATATATCTTAAACCCAGCACCAACTACAATTCCAATAAAGTAGCATGCAAGTCTTGTGAAAAGAGATCCCCTCTGAGTCCAATTCCATCACGCAGAAACACCAGCTCCAAAGAAAGGCTATCTGTCATGGCAGTGAACCCCTTCTGTCCAGGGCCCCTCTTGATGCTAATCCACCCTGCTCTGTACCCCCACTCCCAAGTCCACTCTGTTAGGGGCATCCCTGAGCATCCCTGCTCTCTGGCTCTTGAGGGCATTGGGCCAGCAGGTGACATTGGTTTGAGATCACAGGACAGGTGGAGAGTAAGGTTGTGGAGTCAGTCCCCGAACTACTTCCCTGCAGGGTCCCCACAGGCTGGCTGTGTTCCCCTGTCCAGGGCCACAGCTCCTGTCAGGCAGCCCTGCCCCAACGGCGACCTTCTCCCAGCGCCAGCAACTCCTTCTCTTGCTCCTTTGGGCCCAGGGGATGGAAGGGCTCCCTGCTGTGTCAGGCTTAGGACGTGGCACCATCCTTTGTTAGTTTCCTTACATCCTACCAGCCCTTCCCTGAAGTCCCCTCATGCCTGGAGTTTGAATGTGTCATTGTCCTCCTGGGAACCCCCAACATGGATGGCTCCAAGAGGCCAACGAGGTGCCATAAGTGCTTGACACAGTTCCTGGCCAACACAGGAGTGCTCCAAAAGCCTCTTCCTCCCTTCTAGGAGACCTGAGAGGGGCTGTCCAAAGGTGAGGCCTGGGCGACCAGCCTTCTCTGGGGAGGCCCCGCAGAAGAGGCAATATGAGGGGGACCTCAGGTCCCCCTGCCACCCACCCCTTTTCCTGCAGGGCCGTAGACAACTCCAGTGGCAGTGGCTTCTGAATTCTAGCCGGTTTAGAGGACGAGGCATGTGGCAGGCCTGGGGAGCCCTGAGGAGGCAGCCTACACACCTGTCTGCAGCACTTCTGGCTTCTAGCATCTTCAGCTCCACAGGTCCCACTGGCCTCCACGACCAGACCGAGATGCCCCCTCCCCACCCCTCCCGCCACCTCCCGGCTGTGCCCTCGGCTGGCAGCGGGAGACAGGGCTGTCAGATCGCATCACATCAGTGCTCGGGCTGGGACTCAAGCCGGGCGAAGTGACCTTGTAGGTTTGGAGGAGCACAGGCAGCCAGCAAGCAGATAACCAGCCTGGCTGGATTTAGAACATCTTCTGGGCTGGAGGGAGGTGGAGGCAGGCGTGGCCTGAGCACCAGGCCCTCCAGCTCACACTTACACGTTCAGATCTTCCCCTTCAGCAGCCCTGCAGCAGCTGGGAGTCAGGGCAGACACTAGGGTGGGCTTTCTGATTCAAAAGGTTATGAAGAAGTCATTATCAAGGAAAGCAGGGACTTCTTCTTTCGGGTGGAGATAGTACTAATGCCTCTTAGGTGAGTGCTTCGATGAGTGGCCACAGAGCACTTTTTTTCCTTTTCTTAAACATTCTTTGTTGAACTCTAACCATGATATGACAGGGTTCTGCAACTAGCACCAAAGCTACCGTTCACTAGTGCAAAGAACTTCGGGGTTTTAAAAGCTTTATTGCTCATGATCTTCCCAACACACCTGCGAGGCTGAGTATTTATTAATAGCTGGACTTACTACAGAACCGGAAACCCGGAGGAGGTTAAATGAATTGTCCAAGGTGGCTCTGCTGGGCACTGGCCGAGAGGGAACTCAAACCCATTCGGCCGAGTCCACAACCAGGGGAAGACCTTTCCCGCTGGCTGTTTTCAGTGATGAGATCATTTCTTTTCCTTTCTCCTTCTTCCACCAGGCCATTCATTGTGGTAGGATGAAAAACAAACTTAAGACTTTGGGTTCATCTCACCTGGGTCAGCTTCCCGGACAAGGGGAAAGGAAAGAGATGCAACTGAGAAGACTCCTGATTGGGTGTTTGCAGGAGAAGCACCCATTCTAAAGGTCAAAGACCTGCCCTGGGGTGGTCTTTGGTCATCCTCAAGGTGCCCTTCCCCAGCTCTCTGCCTCTGTCACTTGGTGTAGTCATTTCTCTTTCCTTTGCCCCATCCCTTTGGTGTCTTGGCAGCCAAAAGGATGTCAGTTAGACTTTGGGAAGGACTTCCCAACTCTTGCTTTGAGACATATCTTGGTCAGGTGTCTATTCTTCCAACGAGACCATGGTGTCATCGGCTTGCTGGGGTTGAGCCAGTTTCACTCCTGTCTTTTGTTTTCACTTTTTTGCCCCCATTGGCTATAGGCTTCCCTGATGCAGAGCGATGACGCCACGGAGCATGGCCCCAAAGCAGAGGGGAGGAGTGGAAGCCGTGTTCAGGGGCAACAGTGACATAATCTCGACAAAGCTCCATCTGTCATCTCTGGCCTTTTCCTGTTGCAACAGCACTTATGGTCCCAGCCAACTGCTGAGGAATCTGTCTGTGGTTTAATTAGCGTATAACTCCAGCCTCCCCCACCATGGGATGAAAGCAATAAACAGCTTCCACCCTTGTGGCAGGGCTGGGCGGCACAGCCAGAGGAACCACACGGGTCAGTGAGGTCGTGGAGGACAAACGAAGGACTGGGGAACCTTCCAGGAAGGACTCTCGTCTCGTGCCTCCCTTCCCTGGTTGAGCCATGGGAAAGAGGCAGGGTTCCTCAAAGGAAGAGGAACAAGAACCACAGCAATTGTGTACTAATCCTTTTATTTCCAGAGCGTTTTCCATCCACCCAGAGCTTTCTCACATGCTGTCGCAGTAGGTGCCTCCCTGAATCTCGGTTTCTTCAGCTAAGTACAGATGTCATCGAGCCCCGGGATTGCCAAGGCCTCTCTTCCCTGAGCAGGTATTCCATGGGTTCCACGGTCCTAACAAAATCCCACTGATGTGACCAGAGCTAGTATCATTAACCACATTTTAAAGCTGAAAATACCAAGAAACAGAGGCGGGAAGAGATTGGCCCCAGGCCACCCACAGTCCCACCAGAGCCTGGACTGGGTGAGGTAGGAGGAGGAAGGAGATGGGCCAGATATTTGCCTTCTTAGCTCAGGGAGATGGGAGGCAGGAGGGTGCGGTCTGAGGACCCTCAGCTCTTCTGGAGTGTTTTGAGAAGGATTCATTCCCATTGCCCTGCAAGAGACCTGACCTGAGGTGGGTGGAGTGTCTGGCTTCTGATTGTACAGACAGGAATCTCAATCTGAGACCCTCCCCTCGTATGTAAGCTCTGTGAGGGTGGTCTTTATAGTTCACTGCTGCATCCCACTGCCTAGAACAGTGCCTGGCATGCAGGGGGTGCTAATAAAATGCTTGTCTTGAAAAGCTCCTCAACATCATGAGCCATTAGGGAACAAAAAATCAAAACAATGAGACATCGACTCACATCCACTAGAATGGTTATTATTATAAAAACTGAAATAACAAGTGCTGGCATGAATGCAAAGAAATGGGAACCCTTAGGCATTGTTGGTGAGAATGTAAAATGGTGCCGCTGTGGAAAACAGTTTGGTGGTTCCTCAGTAAGTTTATGGAATTACCATATGATGGTTAAGTTCAGGTGTCAACTTGCCTGGGCTATGGTGTCCAGTTGCTTGGCCAAGCAAGCACTGGCCTGATTGTTACAGTGAGGCTATTTTGTGGATTCGAGTCATTTGTCAGTTGATTGCATCTATGGCTAATTACCTCTACTATCAACAAAGGAGATGGCCTTCAGCGATGAGGAGTCCCATCCAAGCAGTTGAAGGCCTTAAAGGGAGAACGGATGATTTCAGCAGCCAGAAGGCAGAACTTTCATCTCTGCTTCACCTTGTCCTAGGGAATCCATTGAAACCTTCACTGGCATTCCCGACTTGCGGCCTACCCCATGGAATTCTGACTTGCCAATCCCCATGGTCACATTCTTATAATATTTCAATCGTTGTTGGTGGCAGACTTGGCCCAGTGGTTAGGGCGTCCGTCTACCACATGGGAGGTCCGCGGTTCAAACCCCAGGCCTCCTTGACCCGTGTGGAGCTGGCCCATGCGCAGTGCTGATGCGCGCAAGGAGTGCCCTGCCACGCAGGGGTGTCCCCCGCGTAGGGGAGCCCCACGCGCAAGGAGTGCGCCCCGTAAGGAGAGCCGCCCAGCGCGAAAGAGAGTGCAGCCTGCCCAGGAATGGTGCCGCACACACGGAGATCTGACACAACAAGATGATGCAACAAAAAGAAACACAAATTCCCGTGCTGCTGACAACAGAAGCGGACAAAGAAGACGCAGCAAATAGACACAGAGAACAGACAACTGGGGTGGGGCGGAGGGGAAATAAATAAATAAATAAATCTTTAAAAAATCATTCAATCAATCGTTGTTGGTTCTGTTTCCCTGAAGAACTCTCATACACCTGGCAATTCCATTTCCAGCTCTATACCTTAAAGAATTGAAAGGCAGAACTTTTCGATATTTGCACACCCATATTTGGAATAGTCAAAAAGTGGAATCAACCCAAACGTTCATCAGTAGATGAATGGATAAACAAAATGTGATATATACAAACAATGGAAAATCACTCAGCCTTAAAAAGGAACGTGGTTCTGATACATGTCACTACCTGGATAAACCTGGAAACCTGGAAAACATCAAGTAAAATAAGACAGACACAAAGGGACAGATGTTGGATGACTCCACTTACATGAAATAACTAGAATATGCAAACTCATAAAGACAGAATGTAGAGTACAGGTTACCAGGGGCGGTGTGGGGAGAGAGGAAATGGGGACTTAGTCTATAATGGGTCTAGGGTTTCTATCTGGGGTGCTGGGAAAGTTCTGGTAATGGATAGTGGTGAGGGTGCTGAAACACGGTGAATGTGATTCATTCCCCTGAATGGTATGTTTGGGAGGGGCTGAGATGGGAAAGTTTATGTTGTAAATATGCTTCCACAGTTTAAAATAAAAAAGAGCACGTAAAGAGGCAATGACAATGAAATGTAATACATGATCCTGGATGGGATATAATAATGGAGGAGAAAAGTCTCAAAAGGAGATTTTTGGGACACATGAAACATTGAGATAGAGACTGTAAGCTTTACATTAATGTTGAATTGCTGGAACTTGCTTACTGTACTTGTCCTCATTCTTAGGAAATACACATGAAAGTATAATGTGTTCAAAGAGCATGACTTGTACAACCTGCTCTCAATTGTTCAGAAAATAAAGAGATGATACATAGATAAAGAGATTGATTGATAGATATAGATAGATTATGGATGGATGATAGATGATAGAACAATACGATAAATGTAGCAAAATGTTAAAATGGGTGTATCTGGGTATCTGGGAGGGGATATGTTGGAGTTCTATCATGAGTTTTGTGTTATTTTTGCAACTGTCCTTAAGTTTGAAATTTTTCAAAATAAAAAGCCTAAGAAAATCAAGCTTGTCAATGAATGAATGAGTGGGTGGGCCGAGGCCCCTGTGATTGCAGGGTCTCTGCTGACAGTGGCCCCGCTTGCCTTCCAGAGGACCTGGGTGCAGAGCACGGGAGCCCTCTCAGCAGGGCGCTGGGCCTGAGATTAGGGGAAAGACTTCTCTGCTCAGCACCCCACATTTGCTGGTTGCTTCTGAGCACCCTCTTCCCTCACCTCCTGTCCCCTCAGAGCGCATGATGGATGTTCTGCCAAGGAGGGAGGGTTCGATCTGGATTTGCAATCTCCTCTGGATGCACCACCACCAAAATACAATACACAATTACGGGGCCATGATACATCAGTGATCACGGAGGGAATGAAACCCCATTTGGACAGCAAAGCCAATGCCTGGTATCTAAGTCAGCTCAGAACCCCTCCCACCCCATGCCAGGAAGCTAGCAGGGTCAACTTGCAACCGCCCAGAATGTCTTCTCCAGGTCTGGCCACACCCTGGGCCCACCTTCCTCTCTGCGCCTTCCCTTCCTCTCTGGTGCAGCCAGCACAGCTCCATCCCTTGAGGTTCTCTCCCCACTAACCTGGCTTATGGTTGGAGCACGGCCTTCCCTGCTCCCCTCTGCTGGGTCTTTTGGGGAACAGAGCAGGGGTGACCAAGATCCCACAAGCCAAGAGGCAATTGTGCAAGTTCTTATGTGGATCCCAGAGCCATGGCTCCTGGACTCTGCTTCTTGCCTCCTCTCTGACACTGTCACCAGGGTCTGCTTCTCTTTTGCTCCAGCGACCCACAGACCTGGAAAACACAATCTCAGAAAATAAAAGCTAGAGCCCACTCCAGAGCCCACTTGTCCCCAGAGGCTGGGCAGCTGCTGGGCGACCTCACCCTGCCTTGGGTGACAGCTATCCCAATGAGGATATGCCCAGGATCACTCTAGCAGAGAGGGCCATTTCCCCAATGCCCTTTTCTCTGGCGTTTTGAGACCTGGGGCCCAACAATCAGGATCTGCAAGCCCCTGAAATTGCACAACACCTTGGGTGTCTGTGTGTGTCTGCCCCGCCTCCGCAGAGTTTTTAAAGCCCTTTAGAACAAAAAAGTTGCCTAAGCCTGCAAGGGTGGGGATGAGGGCAGAACAGGGGCTGGCACTGAGTTTGTTTAAATGGTAAATAGGAATTAAGCCCTGAATCAAAATTTCCTTTGTATGTGGGTGAGGACTCTTTGCAGGTTTGGCAAATAGGTTGATCGTGTCGCAGATGTGTTTCTCCTACAGGTGCCAGATCACTGCCTAAACTCGGAGAGTAATTCAGCCCTGGAACACCCAGTGCCCTGGCCAAACGCCATCGCAGCAGCACCCAAGCCCCCTCGTGGCTCACGCACGAGCACAGGGAACACCTGAATACCAGACGGAGGGAACATCCTCCTGTGGGACCTCCCACCCAGGCCGGCTTTCCCTTCCCCAAGCCCTGCGGGCCACAGGGAGACCCGCGGAGGCCCTGCCCAGCCACCTGGCTGGAGCCCCAGGTAAGCCTGCTCCTGTACTAGCGGTAAGGCCTCTTGTCTCCCGAGATTGCAGGAAGATGCTCTAAGCTTGCTTATCTCACAGAGAAAGCACAAAGGCCTTGGAAACCGAGAAGAATTCCGGAGGTAGGTTGATAAATATCACAGCCCTTCAGCCTGCTGAGATTGTGTGATCTTTGTTGAATCACCTAATCTACTCGGCTAATTATGCCCATTTTCCCTTCTCTTTTTCCCTCTAGCTCTCCCTTCCTCATCACGATGTGGCACTTCAGAAACTCTCTCGAAGGAATTTCAAGGAGCTGGCTGGGTCTCTGTGGAGTACATCGCATTATCTCATTACCATCTCGCCTGGTGATCGGATTCCGTTAGCTGACTCTCTTTATTAGTGAGCAAAGGCAAACTTATGAAATACCTTGAAACCTGGATTTCCTTAACAATATATCATTGGGGAACTGACAGCTTTCGTGCGCTTCCCTCTGCCAGAAAGAATTAAGATTGTTCCTAATTTAATCTTTCTTCCGCATCGGAGGCGGATATTTGTGTTTCAGCAGCAAACTTGTATTAAAGGCTCTAGGGGAAGAGGCTCTGGACGGTCATGGAACAGCTCTGCTGGGTGCAGGTGGCTGGCCCCGGGGCCCGGGGGCCTGCCTGGGTGGAGGCCCACGAAGCTGCCCCCTGCAGCCGGACTTGGCCTCCCAGCAGGGAAGAGATCAGAGGCCTTGGTGGTTTCAGTGTAAGAGTGTGGAGGGTGACGGCTGAGGCTGGCCTGGACACTGCCCATTGCAGCCCCGGCTGGCTCCTCGGCCCTTCGGCTTTCTAGAAGTCTGAATCCCCAGGCTCGCTTCTGAGGGGGTCCCGGCAGAGCTGGGCCCTGGCTGCTGTATTCCCAGGCCCCGGCGTGGTATGGGAAGGCTGTTGGAGGCCCGGCCCCCCTCGGCTGGACTGGTGCGCCGTCCCCCAGCTGCTAGGCATATTGGCTGTTACAGCTCACAGCTGCCGACAGATTCCAGGGGCCCCTCTCCAGGACCCTTGCCCTCAAACCCCCAGCCAATGATTGGCTGACACGGGGGTAAAACGATGAGCCCCCTGGCCTCAAGGTGGGTCCAACCAGAGATCCATAGGACCTGGCCTGGGCCACCGCCTTGCTCAGTTCCCTTCCCTATGTGGCTGAACTCACCCCCTTCCCCTGAGTGTCCCCAGTCACCAGGCTTCTAAGGAACAGTTACATTGGGACTGCTTGGGTGTCTGGGCTCTGATGTGCCTCCTCTGACATCAGGTGGGAGGCACTCGCTGGACAGTCAAGGCTGGCTGGACGACCGGGTCACCCTTGAGCCACGGCCACGGGGATGCCCACGGACCCCTGCCGGAGAGTGCCACAGCTCTGCCAGGCCGCTGCCCCCCTCGCCTTGTGGTGCCCCCGGGCCCCCCTCTGAGGCCTGCTCTGATAAACCTGCGCCGCCTCCACCAGAGTGGCGGGGCCCGAGCAGGGTGCACCTGTCAAACGCGTCACGTCTTCTCCAGGCGCTCGGCACGGGGATTTGGGCGGCTGGGGGGGGGGGGACTGTGTTGGAAAATCCTATTATCTAGCCCAGCCCCTACTGATAGCCCATGCATGAAACCAATTTACAAAGTGTGAGTCAAGAGCCTCCGTGGGCGTCTGTTCTCCCGGGAGCGCCGGCGCGGGCCCTGCCCGTGGGCCTGGGCAGATGGAATGAATAGCGCCGTCCTGGAGCTGTCAGTCAGCGCCCTGGGCTGCCCAGCCCCTCGCTTTTGTTAATGTCGGGAGGATTTATTACTGTGACAGAAGAGAAACACTTTGAGCAGAGCACGACGGTTTTCAGCTCTCCGTTTTGCTGATGGTTTGAGCGAGCCCAAGTGAGACTCTGAGCTGCAAACGCATCTTGAAGGTCATTGTGTTGTCCGGGGTCTGTCTATGGTTAGGGACCCTGTGGCCCCTGTCACCAGGGGCCAGGCACTACCCCTCTGTGAGTCGCGGCCTGGCCCCTGGACTGAGCTCAGGTGCACGGAGGAGCCCGGCACACAGTGGGTGCTCAAAGAAATGCTTATTATTTTCACCTTAACCAAAATTGTTCTTACGAGGGTTTGGGAAAGGAGGTGCTACTGCTTTCCTTTGTAGAATATTCTGGTGTCTCTTACCTGTGGACCAGTCAGGAAGTTCCATTTTCTTGCTGAAAAAGAGCTTACTAATTATTCTGGTCTAAAGGAGATCGTCTCTTCCTGCAATGACCACTACCGGCTAACACGGACGACGAGCCCGGCACTCTTCTAAGTGTTTCACATACAAACTATTTTGGCCCCACTAAGATCCTTTGTGAGGTCTTATGATTATCCCCATTTTATAGATGAAGAAATTGAGGAACAGAAATCACCAAAGTCACACTGCTAGTAAGTGGTGATGGGATAAGAAGAAGTTGATACCTGTTAAGAAACACACTGTAGGGATGTGGCTCAACTGATAGAGCATCCACCTACCATATAGGGGGTCCGGGGTTCGATGCCCAGGGCCTCCTGGCCCATGAGGTGAGTTGGCCCACGTGCAGTGCTGCCATGTGGAAGGAGTGTCATGCCATGCAGGGGTGCCCCTTGTGTAGGGGTGCCCCAAGCACAAGGTGTGCACCCTGCAAGGAGAGCCACCCTGCACAAAAAGGAGTGGCATTGCACACATGGAGAGCTGACGCAGCAAGATGATGCAACAAAAAGAGACACAGATTCCCAGTGCTGCCTAACAAGAATGCAAGCGGACACAGAGGAACACACAATGAATGGACATGAGAGCAGACAATGGGGCGGGGGAGTGGGAGAGGGGAAGGGGAGAGAAAAAAAAACTTAAACAAAAAAGACACACTGTAAAGATGCTTTTCCAAATTCAATAGACAGATGCCTTAGAGCGTCACCTATTTCTACTACTGGAGTTGGGGACTCTCTGCTCGGCCGTCTTCCCGAACCTGACTGCCTGGTGAGGGTCTGGAGGCTTCACCGGCCATCTCCTCACACCCACCCTGATGTCAGATTTGAACAGAATTGGGCTGCCTCATCTTTGATGGCAGCCCCCTCTTCAAATGTCCTGGCGAGCCCAGGGTGGGTGAAGCCTGCAGACCTCGCCTCCCTGCTCCAAAGCAG
This sequence comes from Dasypus novemcinctus, assembly GCF_030445035.2. Lineage (NCBI taxonomy): Eukaryota > Metazoa > Chordata > Mammalia > Cingulata > Dasypodidae > Dasypus > Dasypus novemcinctus. Next base: position 26,175,717 of record NC_080699.1, on the reverse strand, counting down.
GCTGGTCCACTGGGCCGTTTCATCCAGTGGGCCACTGCCAAGGCCGCTGGTTCCCAGATCCCCCAGCCACAGACCTCCTGCTCCCCAGGGAGAGTATCAGTTTAGGCAACTGCGGAAGATGCTCCTCCAGCCTCATGGGGAATGTGCGTTCTCAATTGGAGTCCATGTTTGGCTACCCAGTCACTGTACATGACAAGACCTCAAATTTCTCATCTGTAAAATGGAAATAAGAAAATGATACTACCTATTAGGGCGGTAGGAAAGATTTAATATGTGAATCAGTGCCTCAAATAAAGTTGGGCTATTACAGGAGCCAGACTCAAGATTTAAAAATGCCTTTACTTTGCTGTTTGAGTCACCCAACTCATGCATAGGAAAACCAACCCACTTTTCTGTTAAAACCAGTCATCAAGCTCCATGCAGTAACACCAACATGAAGACTATCTCCCAGCTTGGTCTACAAGTCTATGCCAAGCAAGAGAAGGAGACTGGGGTGAGTGGGATCTAGGGTGAGTGGGATCTGGGGTGAGTGGGATCTGGGGTGAGGGGGCAGGTCTGGGAGGGAAGGAGGGGGAGGATGTCCTTGGATCCAAGGTGTTTAGCTATTGCCAGGTGAGTCTGGGGAGACCAGAGCTTGTCAGAAGCCTTAACTCCATCCTGCCTGGCCCCATCGCGAACTCAGCCATCTCTGCTGGGGCTTCCAGAGAGCTGCACTGTCCTGCCAGAGTGATTGGCATCCTCTGGGCACAGGGGCTTCACTCTCATCCTCGATGGCAGTCGGGAGAGTGTTGGGTTGGATGCCTGCTAACTCCCATCCCAGCTGCCTGGGTGCACCAGCAGAGAGTGGAAGGAGCAGGGGCTTCTACAGCTCCTGGCCACCACGGGCCTCTCCATGGAGCACGGAAGACCTCATCATTGGTGGGCAGCAGGTTCTCCCAGCAGGGATCCTGCATCTGACCAAATGGGACCTCATCAGTCCCTTGCCCTGGGGCTCCAGCCCTGGACTGGGCACCAGCCCCTTCTCTCTCTGATAAGGTTTTCAAGGAAGCTCCTTCTCCTGCACTGGGCTGGCAGATCCTCTCCAGGAAAGGTTGCCCAGAGCCGGGCAGGCCTGGGAAATTTCTGGGGGTGTGCAAGGTCAATCAAAACCAAGGGATATGCCAATCCACTTTGAAAGAAGAGTTTCAGCCATGCAAACGAGAAGTGGCTTGTGCCTTTGGAGAGCAATGTAGACAAAGCAACGAAGTACCTTCATTGGAAGGTACTTTCTGCTTCCAGATCTTGGCTTTGAGCAGTAAGAAAAGGCAGAGATTGCAGAGCCGGTCCTCCCTTGCACAGGGTTGTTGATCTTGCTTGAACTGAATTTAGAACCAGCAGTTCCAAAAGAGCTTACGAGTTTCTCTCTACCAGATAAGGGCCCATAGCTGTGCCTATGGTCTCATGGATCAGTGTCCCCTCACTGCCTGCGCCACTGGTTCCTAATATTGGAATCGCCTGGGGACTTTCAACCTGCTGATGCCAGGAACCCACCCCAGAAATTCCCATTTTAATCGGGATAGGGTGTGACCTGGGCACTGAGATTTTTAAAAAGCTCCCCAGGTGGCACTAATAAATAGCCAAGTTTGAGAACCACTGGAGTTCACGTCTACATGAAAACAGCAGTGGTCCTGGGTTCTGGCCCTGGAGCTGAGTGTCTCCATCACCTCAAAAGTTGTCCTTGACTTCCTTCAATAGTTTTACTATATCTTGCTTTAAAAAGGAGGTATTTATTGTGAGGCTATTTTGGACAACTTTGAGAAATTAAGCAAAAAGTGAAAGGCATGGTAGAGAATGAAGTTTATAATAATTAAGAATATTAATTGTACTCAGTTGTACAGGCAAACTTCTGTGAATTGTCTCTAGAGGATGGGGTTAAAGATGGAGGGCTCAGTGGTCTGAAGCAAATTACTACCTTACATCCTTGAGGCCTTAGAAAGCCGCTGTCTTTGTTTTTAACTTTTTAGTTTGAAATAATTATAGTCATAGGAAGTTGCAAACATAGTAGAGAGGCCCCTTGTATCTTCCCCTAATTTCCCCCAATGTTTACAATTAACTATAGTATGATACCAAAGCCAAGAAACTGACAATGGTATAATCTTCAGACCTTATTAAAATCATAGGCTTCTCATTGACCTTGAATTTCCTGGTTTTCAGTCATTCATTCATTCAATCATTCATTCATTCAAAAATTTTTTGAGGTCTCTGCATAGTGTTTGATTATCAAAGTGTGATCTGCAGATCACCCACTTCAGAATCACCAGAGAGATGCATTAAAAAAATGCAAATTCCTGAGCCCCAATCCCAGACTAATTGAATCGTTCATGGAGGAATGGAGGTGGGCATTCTGTATTTTTCCCAGGTTTCCCAGGTAATTCTTAAGTTCAGGAAAGTTGGGAAAGCCACTCAATCTACTACATGGCAGGTACCAGGCGTGCCACAGAAAATACACTTAGGACAGACTAGTCCCTGCCCTCACAGAGTAGACAAGGTGACTGGGTAATGGTGACAGTGGGCACGATGACAGGGACTGAAACAGAGTCAGGGACAAATGTTGTGAGTGCTGGGTGGGGGAGGAGTATCGAATCTGGGGTGAACAGGGAGGGATTTTGGAGGTTGAGAATGTGTTGGCTGGGTTTTGACAGATGAGTAGGAGTTTAATAGTTGGGCAAGGAAATCAAATCTCGACCATGGCTAGGATATTGCTTCCCTCTGTCTTTGAAGCAGAGTTCCTGAAATGTGAGCTCCTTAATGGCAGAGAGGTATATCCCCAGTGCCTGGTAAGTTGAAGATGCTCAACAAATATTTGATAAATGAAAGGCAAGAAAGCATGGCAAATGTGGCTGGCTGGCTGGCTGGCTAAACGAAGAATGGAAGGCTGATGAATGAATGAATAATGAATGGGGGGAAGGATGAATGGATGAATGGATGGATGGATAGACGGATGGATGGATGAGATGTAGATATGGTGGAAGAAGGAGAGCTTAGCAAGGAAACCTTGGGTTCCTGGCCATGAAGGCTGGGCTCTAGCAGACCTTTCCTCTGAGGTCCCCAAGGAGAGGAGCCAGAACCTACCATGAGAAAATACACCAGGGCTGTGTATTTAACATTTTCAGCTGACTCTGAGTTTGAATGAAGTGGCTTTCACCCTGGGGGTGGGGAGTGGAAGAGACATTTACCCTGAAAGTACTCTCCTGCTCACTTAATAAGTATATTAATTTTAAATGTCAGAGACAGAATCATAAACTCTCCTTAGAGGGTTACAGCCGGAGCCCTGCCTGCTGAGGGGAGCTACTCCCACTCCCACTGGCGGCAGTGAAGGCCAGAATCGGCTATTTCACAAGCCAGGCTGGCAAAGGGCACTCCTGTCGCCGCGTTGGACTGGGAACGACCTGGCTCTACTTGCTCTTCATTTTCTGCTTCTTTCTTGCTAGGCCTGGGAAGGCGTGAGGACTGCCTCTGGGTTCCAGCATTGGAACGGAAGATACCAGAGGAGATTCCAGAACAAGGATTTCTCCTGCAAGATGGGGGGGTGGCGGGGGGGGGGGGGGTGGCCGGCATGTCGCCCAGAGGCAGAGGGCTGGCTGGGAGGAGTTCTGAAGGCATGCTCAAAGTGTGTTCCTTGGGCCACTGCAACTTAGCCGAGCGGGCTTTTAAGAGATGCCGCCCTCAGCTGCAGTCCCACTGAACCAGGCTCTCAGCTTCGGCTTTTTTGGTCACGTTTTCCAAGTGACACTGGAACTTGAGAACTATGCTACCAGGTTGGCACTGGTAGGAGGCAGCTGGGGTTTAAAGGAAAGGGCACTGGTGTTGAAGCTGGAACACCCCTCTCTGAGATTCCATTCGTTCAGCTCTAAAATGGGGCTTACAACCCCATGCCAGACGGCGGGGAGGAAAGGGCTGTTCTAAATGCAGCAGCCACTGCTCAGCAGGCCCAGAGCGCTGGGGGACATTGGGCCAGGCATGAAACGAAGTGCTGGTCCCAAGGCCAGTATCTGAGACCTGAAGGAAATCGGATGAGCTTAAAGAAACTTACTCTGCCTCCCTGCAATTTGTCATCTGCACTATGTACGTTTTCGATTTCCCAGCTGGGCTCTTCGTGTGGATTCTTTGCTATAGGGTTGTACCGTAACAGAGGGGTGCTGCTGGGCCAAACAGGTCCCATCTGACTCTAAACTGCCCACTTGACCTTTTTAATTAAACTTTTTGTCTTAGTGATCTTGCGTGCTTACTCTAGTCAGGCCTCATGTCTACCAGGGAAGAGTTTGAGAAGTTTAGTTGAAATGTGAGAAGACTGAATTCTTTCTCCATGGTTGGTGGACCTGCAGGGAAGGAGGGAGAAAGGAGGTTTCAATGGTTCATTCAAAGAAGTAGAGGGCTGCATCTTTTAAAAGGCACCTCCCGCCCTCCCACTAAGCTGCAGGTGGCCGAAGTGGGACACTTTGGAGCATGCCTGTGGATGCCTCCCAGCCATCTCTCTACTTCCAGGATGCTCACTGTCTAGGAGAAAAGTGTCTTTTGGTGCCACGGTTTTTCTAGCATTAACCATTATGTTGCGAACCTTGTAAGACAGGTTCATTGCGTGATGTCACGGGGAAGTCTTCAGGATGGCTTATTTTCCCCATTCTTGTGCCTGTGATGTTGCTGGGTCATTGAAGAAGGCCATTGAAATTCTTTCTCAGCACTGAGAAGCCCAACCTGTTGGATGCCCTGCGAGTCATTGCGTTAATTTTTTTCCCTTAAGAAATCTGAACACAGAGAACTTGAACTTGCAGTTGGGGGGAGGCATCTCTGCTTTGTTGTAGGACGTGTCGGACTCAGTCATGGCATGAGGATTGGGCAAGTGACAACTGGAGGCCGTGCTTGTTACCCGCCGTAAAGCCTTCAGCTCAGAGGAATCCCACATTTTAGAGAATTGCAAAGCCATTTGGTGGAAATCAAGTCCTAGTGTCAGAAGAGATTCGCAGATTATTTTACATTTTTATACATTTTCATGAGCACGGATCGTGCTTTTAGGTTCTTGGGTCATCATTTGGGGTCCAGCAGTAGGATCATTCAGCTCTATGGTGTCCCCAAAATCTGTGGACCCAAATGTGTGGCTTTGGGGCCCTCCCTTGCACTGTGGCAAGTTCTAGGAAAGAAGCGTCTTAAACCCGGAGGCAGAAATGATGTGTGTACTGGCTAAGCATATTCCACAGCTCTTTTAAGTGTCTCAGGCATTAAAAACAATATTCTCAGTCACTTGATCAAAAGTGATTGATGACATGCAGAGACCTGAAACTATGCACTCTAGTATGAATGAAATTAATTAAATGAAGGGTGGGCTATTTTTTTCTTTCAACATTTGTATTGCTGCTAAAAATCTATATTTTTAAATATATTTCACCACGGTTATTAAAACTGTATGCAGCCTGCACTTAGATGGCTTTTGATCACATAGGCTGCTGCTGAAAAATCTGGGGCATCTCCGGGTGAATGTGCTTCCTAAACTGGGCAAGAGAGTAAGCTTGAAGGAGGGGAATAGTTGGAAGGCTGGGCAGAACTGGCTCTTTTGTAAACCTGGCAGAACAGGATCAAGAGGCCACAGAGGACATCCTATTTAAACTGGGTCTGTGATAGAGTGACAGGGATAGGCCAGGGTCAGAGACTTGGGCTGTTTTCCTATTTAGAGATGGGCCATCATTTCCCTCCGCACAGCTCCGGCCCCCTTACCTGGCCTGTGTTTTGCTGCTCTGCGTCCATTTCCCTGTTCCTTCCTCCTGGACCTTCTGGCCCTGCATCTCCCTGTTCTCTGGGTTCTTCTGGGTGTCTGTGTCCTTTTGCCTGTACTGGTGTCCTCCAGTCCCCTCTGAGCTGCTTCCAGGATATTCACTGTCTAGCAAGAAAGTGTCTTTTGGGGTCCACAGTTTTTTTCTAGGATTTTATCAATAAGAGATAGATGAACCAGATGGATGGGGTTGCAATTGGAAGTTTAGTTCATGAGCAACATGTGCCCCAAAGAAGCAAAGCCTGGAATGATCCGTTCGAGGGCCATGGACATGAACACTTGGACAAGGTGATGATGTCACGGAGCGCCATCCACTGCACTACGCGTCGCAGGGGGTTCCGCCGATGTCCCCAATGATGGGAAGGCAGGACCCAGAGGCCTGGAGCGACAGCCCGAAGGGTTTACTAGCAAGGGTAATCTTGCTTCAGGGCTTCCTATTTTATCTTTATAATTCATTAAAATATTCTATGTGTCTCTAGACTATATCTCGATCTGTTCTAATATCCTTTTGTCTAAAATCTCTGCGTAGAATTTATACTTTAGGAAAATAGGTACCTCTGAACCATGTGGGCCCAGGGATAGAGTTCTCCTGCTTCAGGAACATAGTACTCATTATCACTATTCATTTTCACCAGGAAGGCAGTATTGTTTGTTATCCTAAAGCGGGTGGGAAACTGAGGCTCAGAAAGGATACATGAATGACAATTTTAGTCCCAGATTCCTATGCCTACCCCTTCTCATGCAAATGAAGTTGTTTGCCTCGGCCCTGTCCCTGGCAGAAGCAGCCTGGAACTTCCCAGCTGCTCAGACACGGGATGTCCGGGAGCGCAGAGGGCGAGCCGCCGCTCACAGCTGGCCTGTCACTCCAGAGAACAGCTGGCAGTGAGCGGGACAGGCCCTCCCTGCCTCTCCATTCGTAGAATGGGGTTGTAGATCCAGCTGCCGCCTCCAAGAGGGAGGCCAATTGTCAGAGTCTAGGGGCTGGGCAAGCTCAGTGCCCTTCGCAGAGACAGGTTGTCTGGAAGCCCTGGGGTCTCTTCTGTAGAGAAGCCACCAGTTCCCGCAGCCGGGACCCAGCCTGGCCCCCTGTTCCTGCCAGGTGTGAAAACAAGGTGACGAACGGCTGCAGAGAAACGGGCTTAGCCTCGGCGGGCGGCAGCTTGGAGGATGAGGCAGGTGCGGTGCGCGGCGGTGGTGCGCTGGGCCCCCGGGCTGCCGCCCCGCAGTGAGGCCCAGATGGCCAGGGCTGGCCGGATGTCACGCAGCAAGGAGCGGGGCGGGGCCGGGAGCTCCCTGCGCCTGCGGGACAGCAGCCCTCGGGCGCCCCAGGCGCAGTCCCGATGAGGTCCAGGAGGACTGCGGGATGAAATAACCCCCTGGCCGAACTTGGACGGATGACCTCATTCCACGGTTGCAGTCCTGGTGGCTCCATCTAGCAGGTTGGCTCATCTCCCCCACCCCATTCCTTCAGTCCCCCAACCCTCAGCCACCCCAAAGCTGCTGCTCTCTCTTGTCTCCCTCATCCGTGCTGGCTGTTGCCTGGAATGCTTCCCACTGGAACTTCCCCTGCTAAACCTCACTTAGCCTGCATAATTCAGCTCAAGGGCCTCCTCTTCCAGGAAGGCCTCCCTGACTACCCCAGTCTGGGTCAGGTTCCTTTAGTCTGTTCATCCCACATCACCACTGTTTGGTTGACTCCTCTCTCTTGCTCACTGGCCTCTGAGCTCCCCGAGGCTCCGTTTTCTCTGGTGCCACATTGGAGATGCTGAGTGAATAGACGATGGATGAAGAAATGGCCAAGACTTACCACCACGTGGGCTTTGGCTAAGCATGAACACTGGGAGCGTGCCAACAATAACAGCCATAATGGCTGCCAGGTGTTGACTGCGCACGCTGGGCCAGGCGCTGCGATAGGCAGGAGACACGTATTCTCGCACTGAATCCTCAGAACAACCCTGCGAAGTGTATTTCCCGTTCCCATTTTACAAGTCCAGAAATGTTCCAAGGCCAGATTCGGGCAGGGCCCGGGTCTGCGTGGGGTCTGTCTGCCTGGACTCTTACCCAGCATCTTATCCCCCTGCCGCCTGAGCTCAGATGGGTGCCCTGTGCCCTTTGTGTCCTCAGTGCAGCCGACAGCCTGGGTCAACTATGGCCAGCACCAACCATCCCAGGCGAGGAGGGGGACTGGTGGGCTCCGAGTCAGCTGCGAGCATCTTCCCTGGGGAGGCACCACCGCAGCTGAGGCTCCGTGGCCGAGTTGCCTGGTGCCCCCTCCTCCCCCTGGTATCTCGTATCTCCACAACAGGCCCCCAGCCCTCCCCTCCACTTCACTGTGATAGAGGAAGAAAGGGATTTAATTGTGTCCGATCCACGATTGCGTGACGCAGAGTTGACACACCGGTGAGTATTCCCGTGGCCTGAGCAGTGCTGGGCCTTGTCATGTCTGGGGGTCTCCACCATGCCCCCAGGCTGGGTGGCAACTGAAGCAGACCTTGGAGATGCATTTAAGGGAGGGGCCACCTCGGGTCTCATCCCTGAACTTCCGGAGCAGGAAGCCTGACCATCCCCCACTTGCTGGATGCTGGCGCTGTAGAAACCGACAAGGAACCCGTGGAAGCTCTCGGGAGCTCCCTGCAGAGACGGATTGGCTGGTGGGGGATGACTCCTGCAGGCCGGATAGGCTGCCAGAAGTTGGCCAGGGTTGGCTGTCTTGCCAGAAGTTCGCCAGGACACTGATGGGAGGACTGGCCGCAAGAGGAGACCAGAAGGCCGTGGGGTGCACCCTTGGAGTCAGAGATGAGCAGGGATTATGCGAGAGGAGTGGGGGATGGGAAGCGGACTTGGCCCAGTGGTTGGGGTGTCCATCTACCACGTGGGAGGTCCACAGTTCAAACCCAGGGCCTCCTTGGCCCGTGTGCAGCTGGCCCATGCGCAGCGCTGATGAGTGCAAGGAGTGCCGTGCCACGCAGGGGTGTCCCCCGCGCAGGGGAGCCCCACGCGCAAGGAGTGCGCCCCGTAAGGAGAGCCGCCCAGTGCAAAAGAGAAGTTCAGCCTGCCCAGGAATGGCGCCGCACACACGGAGAGCTGACACAGCAAGATGATGCAACAAAAAGAAATACAGATTCCCATGCCACTGACAACAGAAGCAGACAAAGAAAAACACGCAGCAAATAGACACAGAGAACAGAGAGCAGTGGGAGAGCCCACTGCCCGGTCAGGATCCCCTGGAGGTTCCCCAGTGGACGTCTCAGAGAAACACAGAATCCCCCCACGAGACATCGTCCAGGTCGTTCAACAGCCAACGAGAGCCACCAACAGCTTGAGTCAAGTACAGACCCTGCTCCTGCCTGCCGTGACCCAGGACAGCACAGGGAGGGAGAGGGGGAAGTGGAAGGCCACAAGAACCCTAAGAGGCAAGGGCCTTCCCTCCCTGGCCACAGGTTCAAGCCTGGGCCAGGCCTGGGAGGGGGGATGGGGAAAAGCTTTTGATTGGATGAGAGACTGAAGTTCTGATTTACCAACGTTGAATCAGACTTTTTAACAAACGAAAATAAGACTGTTACTGCTGAAGAATGATTGAAAACGTAAAAGATTTGTTTACTGTCGGGGAGGGGGGATAAGGAGGCATAGCTGAGAGGGCAGATGCCAAAGCAGTAATTGGTGGGGGGGTTGGGGGTAGAAATAAAGGCTGTTTCCTGATTTCAATCCCACCAAGGCCAGTCCATTTAGTCCATAGGCCTACAAATCAAATAAAAATATAAAAGGAAGTGAGCTCTCTAACGTAGGATTGAAATAAGTTTAGTTGGTGGTGAGGTTAATAGAAAGCTGAAAGCAAACTGACAGGTCACTGGCTGTACCCAGGTCCCAGCTAGGGGACCCACATTCATTTCCACAACTCTTTTGACCTTTACCGAGCAGCGGTCGTGCTGAACACTGCTGGTGTGTGTGTATCTGGGGCAGACATGTAGAACTGAACAAGACACAGTCACTTGCCTCAAGGAACTTAGTCTTGTTGGGATATTGGATTTTAACCTGTCCCTTAAGTTCTATAATTGGGTCCTATATAGCCCTAAAATGGCCACCTCCTTAAGCTCACAGTGCCCAGCAGATTATCCTTTAACACACATTTACTGGATGCCCACATATACCAAGCTCTGTGCTGGCCACTGGGGGATCTGAAATATCCCAAGTCACTTGGCTCTCAGCCTATGCTGTACTTATGGCAGACCTGCAGGAAAAACTTATTCAGATATATATGATGGATGCTGTGACAGTTTGAATTTTGTGAATCCCAGAAAAGACTGTTCTTGAACTAATCCATTCCTGTGGGTGTGGGGCCCTTTGATTGCATTAAATTCAGTTAAGGGCCCCTTGATTAGATCACTTGATTAGATTGCTTTCGGGCTTTTGATTGGACTACATCACTGAGTATTGACTCAGGTTAGGTCTCCGCCCTTTAGCTGGGTCTTGCATAAGAACACACAGAGAAAAGACACAGGAAAAGGAGCTCTGCCACTTTGTCTGGGCCAAGTGAGAAAGGGGACTCCAGGTCACCTATAGTCACAGAAAAACAAAGAAGCCCCAAGCGGTTCAAGGAGATGAAGCCCAGGTAGAGATGCCCAGTCACCCACAGCTGAGCTCCAGGGGAAAGTAGAGAGAGACTGGCAGACCTGCCATCTTCTCTGACCACATGGCAGGACTCCAGGATCTGCTAGCAGCCTATCTTTAGTGAGAAAGCATCTCAGATGATGCCTTGATTTGAACATTTTAGTAGCCTTGGAACTGTAAGCTTTTACCCCAAATAAACCCCCTTTATAAAAGCCAACCCAGTTCTGATATTTTGCATTGGCAGCATTTGTCAAACTCAAACAGATGCCAAGCCAACCCCTCTAGGGAGGAGTGCGGGCAGGGTCTGCAGGAGACGCTGGTGTGCTCTGAGCTGCCTTTATGCACCCTCCTGTGTGTTTATTTTCCAAACATCTGTTGAACAGATAGTAGGTCTGCTAGGTTTGGGGGAAAGGAGCAGTGAGTGAGATCCAATCCCCGCCTTCAAAACACTTGATGTTTAGCAAGAGAGAAGGATAGATAAGTCATTAAGTGCAATAATACATTTTAGGTGCCATGCAAGAAGAAAGTTGGGATGCAGTGACGGATTTGACTGGTGCTGGGAAAGTCAGGCAAGGCTTCGCATGGAGGCAGAGCTTAGGTGCAGGAGGAGAAGGAGGGCATTCCAGGCTGTAGGAGCAGCTCCAGAATTTCACACAGGCATGCTTGGGAAATGGTATGGGGGGGCGGCAAACCTGGCCCGGCCACGTTCGTGTCTCACAGGCCAAGCTGAGGAGTTTGGACATTGCTCTTTAGGGAGCCACTGAGAGGTTTTAATTGGGGGAAGCACTGTCATCAAATTCGCATTTGGGAAAGATACAGGTGAGTGGAGGATGGGTGGTCAGGGAAGACTTAAGGCGGGAAAACAGGTCAGAGGCTGTGGTCATAAACCCAGCAAGACATGATGAGGCCACTGGGATGCAGAGGAGAGGCCAGAGCCCAGAGCTTTCAGAAGGTAGAACTGACCAGAACTAACAGATGGGCCGGGAAGGAGAAGGGGGTGGCATGAGGAGCACCCCCAGGGCTCTGGCCTGGGCTGAATGGCTGGGGCATGGGGTAGGGGGAAAGCCTCGTTCCAGCTGGCTTTGATCTGGCCACACTCCCAGCCAGCAGTCGTCCCCAGGACCTGGGGGGGCAGGGAAGGCTGGAATCCCATCTCTGTGCTCAGGTCCAGCCAGATCGAGGCCCCTGGTCCCAAGATGGGCACCTGTGTCCCCCATTGGGCATCCAACTGAGTCCTCTGTCCAGTTCAGCTCCATCTCCAGACCAAGAGGCTGCAGCAGTGTTCTCCAAAATTGCATTTTCCTCTTTGGAAGCAGCCGTGGCAAATAGAGCCGTACTTAATGGAGAAGATATTTAGATCTGTGTATCTCTTGTAAGGTGCAAGTCTCCCCGCGGTGACATCTTAATGGCCAGGGGCACTGGGAGGAAGGTAAATAATGGGTTACCTTAGCCGCAGCCAGGGAATTCTCCCTGTTTGTCAGATATGATTAGCTGCTCCCCTTCTGGTCTCCCATTGTTATTCAGGTCCCCGCTTGTCACAGTCACACCCCTTTGGATGCTCACGCTTGCCTTCTCTCCAGCTCTCTCTCCCTCTGGTGGGACCCTGACTGGCTAGTAATTTATGTATGACAATATGAGACTAATTCGGTTATTATGTCAAAGGGAAATTGAATCTAGGGTTTTAGTGCCGCATCTGGGAGAAATCTTCAAATGAATCTAGAGTGGAGAAAAAAGCCTGGGAGTTCGATTCATCCGCTTGTCACCCTGTCGGCAAGATTAAGTCATTATAGAGGGCTAAGCCAGGGCCAGAAATGGGAAGGGAGAGGTAGGAGATAAAGGGAATGAGGAAAGGGTGGGGGAGCAGGAGTGTAATGGGGGACCCAGGAGAAGGTGGAGGCGAGGCTGGGCTGTGGGGACGGGGAGCCAGGAGCAGCAGGCTCCCCCTTATTTACCCACAAAGGCAGTCCTTGTCGTGTGAGTGCCAGGGGACAGATGGACAGGGAGGAGGATCAGTGGGCAGGCCCTTCTGCAAACACTAGCTCGCCTCTGCTCCCGGGCCCCTTAAATATTGTCGGAGTTGAATTCTGTCTTCCTGGCCTTCCACAGCATTAGCGTGCTGTGCCCAGCGCCAAGTGAGATGGTGGCATTCGTGCTGGGGCAGCTCCCGGGCTCCGGGCAGGGGCTGGGCTCAGGACCGCAGAGGACCAGCCATGGTCCCTGCACTTACTGCTGGGCATCTAGGGGACCGAGGGGCATCTTTCCCCTTGGTTGGAGGCGGATGGGGTGGATTCCTGGGAGCCGAGGAGAAATGGAGGATGAGTGCCAGCCAGCCCGGGTGTGACCCGAGTAGAAGAGGCTCTGAGTCTCGGGAATTCTGAAAACATTGGTGGAGGCTGGGCTGCTCTCCAAGGTACCCTAACCCTACTAAGCTGTGTCCAGGTCTCATATGTGTTGTCTCTGCCGAAAAGGGTCTCTATCTCTGACCTCTGTGACCCACCCTGACCGGGTCTGTCCTTTCCTCTCCTTCGGCCGCACGGTGCCCCAGCCTTGGCATGCTGAGCTCCCTACGTAGGTCTCCCTCCCTGCTGGCCCTTGCTTCCCCACAGGAGCATCACGGGGGATTTGGCACTGGGAGCGCCTCTGCACCCACAACTTGAGCTGCCATCTTAGTGTCCCTGTGGACATTTGGGTGCCCCGGGTTTGGACATCTCCCTGAACCTCATAGACGTGGACCACCTACTCACACAGGGAAACGGAAGCGCCTGGTTACCATGACTACAAGTCTTTCGTCAAGCCGTGTAGGCCTCATTCTTGCCCTCATAGAAGCCTCCGGCCCAGAAGGGACGCCAGGAGATCATGTTCACCGTGCCCCTGTCTCCAGGCAGGAGTTCACGGACATGGCCAAGCCGGGATTGAAGCTCTTTCCTCCACTTCTCCTCCAGCCGCCCCCCGCCCCCAATTTCCTGGCCTACGCCTGAGAAAACAAGCTTTAAAAAAAAAAAAGAAGGAAGCTCAAATTAAAAATGAAAGAATTCAAAATAACCTCAGTTTTCCAATTCACGTCAATTTGTCTTTTCCACCACCCACACATCAGCTTCGACCAGACACCCACCTAACAGAACTTCTGCCGAAGATACTGGCAGCTGGTACTAACCCAAGACAAGTCTTGGCTTCCAGGGGCGCTTTGTCACCACCCCCCATCTCAGTCCCTCGTGCATCTAATGAGGGTCCCGGGGCCCCCAGAAACGCCCCCGGCCACGACGGCCCTGCGCTCTCGCCTCCTGAGCGAGCACGACGACGGAAGAATCTGCCCCGTTCTCCTGCGTCCACCACCGCATTGCTCAGCACCATGTTTCTGTTAATTGGACTGTTTAATCTCAGGAATGCTTATTTATTAATAGATGCTTCGAAGCCCCGAATGTGTTCATCATTAAAACCAGAGGATTTGAGAGCGGCCATGGAACAGATGGGCGCCGCAGAGTGTCAGAGGAAGGGGCCTGTTTGCATTCCAGGCACACTCTGCATTGAAAACGGGCGGGGAAGAGACTCCACCCTAGCTATGCAAGGCAGACGGTCAGTCTGTCAATATTAAAACGACAGTCTGCAGGTGGGCGCCCCCCAGCCCACTGAGGAGCAGGGGCTCCACAGTTCTCGGATTTCCCGGGAGCGTGGAGGAAGGTGTGGCGCGTCCGTCCCAGGTCTGATTCCTGATAGGCTCTGTGCTCCTGGCCAGGTGAGGCAGGGCAAGTTCTAGGGAATGAACAGCAGGCCTGTTTCGACCGCAAAGCTTTGGAAGCAGTATCTGATGGGTGATGGCATGGGGTCATTCTCAGGGATCATTTAGTGCCACTCTCCTGCCTCCAAGTCCCATTGCGACAAAATCCTCCAAAAAGTTCATTGGGCGGGGGGACGCCGTCCTTTGAAGCTTTCTGGGGAATGAGATGACACCACTCCTGAGAGTTACGCACAGCCGATGCCGGCAGCCCCACTCCTAAAATCCGCCCCGAAGTGTCTCCTGCTGTAGATGTGAGAAGAGCCAGCCGAGCAGGCAGGTGGGGGGCGGCGATGCGCAGTGTGGGGCCACATGGCGCTCCCCACCAGGCTGCTCCCAAGGGGGCCCTCGGAGGACGAGCCTGAACCCTTATTCAGGCCCCTTGTCAGTTTAAGGCCCCTGAGCCCCAAGCAGGTCCCAGAAAAGTCCCAGAAAAGCCACGTAGGCAGCTTGCCCTGAGGTGAGGAGGCCAGTGTGGCTTCTGGCTGGCTGGTCTTGGGCAGCGGCGTAGCTCCAGCCCAGCTAGGCCTGTCGCAGAGCCTGTCTCCCTTGCCACCTGTTGCTGTGACAGGGCAGTCAGTTGGGGCTGTTTTCCCAGTGGGGCTGGGGCAGGAGGTCCAGGGAGCAGGGCTGGCACCAGGTGCCTCACCTGGCCGCCCCAGGCACCGCCTTGCCGGGGAGGGACGTGAGAAGCCAGCAAATCAGGTTGAGCGTGGGGTGCAGGCTGTGTGACCCCACAAGAGGAGAGTACCCGCTGACAGGGCAGCTACCAGGGAACTCCCTGGGAGGGCACGTGGGGGAAGGTGCAGACACACGGGGGACCTGTACTAGAGAGTGGCCCTGGGGAGCTGAGGTTCCGGGGTGGAGCTGCAGGACCCCAGATACCTGCACTCTCCCTGCTGGCTTCTAGAGCCTGGGGTGGGGCTGGGGGCTGAGGCTGGTAAGGGGAGTAAGGAGGCTGGGGGACAAGCTGGGGAGGGGGACACTGGGGGGGGGCAAGGAGTGATGGCACAATGAACCCAGCAGGCTGTTTTAGAGCAGGATTAATTCCCAGGCAGAAGCAAACCCCAAATAAACCACGATTGGATTTAGAAATGAACCGGGTAATATTTCGCTAGTGGAGCATTCTCTCCAACTCAGTTTTGCTTGGCAGGATATTTAATTTTTAATCACATAATTAATACACGAATACATTCTTTTAAAAACGCAAACAGTACAAGTGAAGCCAAAGTTCTTGTTCTCTTCCTCCACCCCTCCTCCCCAAACCCACTCCCCTCCTTGACGGAAAACACTATTATCTGTTTACTGTTCCGATAGAGAAGTGATAGATAGACAGGTAGATAGTTAAAGATGACAGAAAGAGAGACAAATACACAGATGCATGCACACAGGCAGAGAGCTGTGGCTTGCCCTTTCCACTTGACGACATTCCTTGCTATGATTTCCATGCCAGGATGGGAGGGCCATGGCATTCATTTAACAGCGGCATGGTGTGCCATTAGCAAGGCGACCTGACACTTCACCCATAACCTTCTGGATGGCCATTTATTTTGTTGTTGTTTCTTACTGTTTACTTACAATAAACACTTCTGTACATGGCTGTGGCAGATTTAAACGTGGGTGTATGAATGACTGGTGGGGCAGGAGTCGCTCGGGGCCCTGGGCAGTGGTGAAACCAGGCCGGATTGGAGCCGAGTGGCAGAACCTTGTCCAAACGGGTCCTGTGCCACAGCCAGCCCCGCAGGACAGCTGCCAGCAGTGGGGTCTGAACCTTCTTGCCCTGGAGCTTCTGATGCCCTGTGCCTCATGGGGCTGGGTCCCTCACTGACCCTCAAGGCCGCCTTGAGACCCAGGGACCTGCCGCTGGTACACTAGTCACATCTCCCCCAAACTCTGTGGCCCGGCCAGATACAGGAAGGTGAATGCCGAGTTGCATGCTGGAGCACTAGGCTGCGGATAATCAGCTCACTGCTCTGATTTCCAACAGACTTATTCGCTCTCAAATAGGATCACCAACAATATTCCTGCAGCAGCCCCAGCTGAGGGGCAGGCGCTGTTTTGAGCTGTTTTTGGTAATTGGCTAATGTGGGAAGAGTGGGAGGAAGGCGCAGGGCCCCTCTGGAGGCTGGGCTGACGTCATGGATGGGTTGACAGAGTGGTGGTTTCCTGTGTGGCTTTGGGAACATTTCTCTCCCAGTCATGTGACTCTGGGACAGTTGGGTAGGAGGTGACTCCTTTGTTCTCAAACTCTGCACGTAGCCCAGGTGACGTCAGGCTGTGGTCTTCATGTGCCTTTCTGGCAAAAGTCAGGGAAAAGGTGCAAGCAGCCCGCAGAGGGGCCGGCAGGGCAGCAGAGAAGGGCGAGAGGGCTGGGAACTGGGTGTCCACTGAGTTCTTTCCCCAGGCTCTGGATACCCATCCTCTCCATGCCTCAATTTCCCCCTCTGTAAAATGGGGCCACTAACATTCTTCCCCACAGTGTTTTAGTGCCAGGTTTGTGGCAGCTGGCAAATGCACAAGGGATGGTGGCCATTCTTCTCCCACTAGACTGAGAACCAGCTTCTTCACTGTCTCCTCCATGAAGGTCCTCAAAGTATGTTTATTTATTTATTTTAGATTTATTTTATTTATTTCTCTTCCCTTCTCCCCCATTGTCTGCTCTCTGTGTCCATTCGCTGTGTGTTCTTCTGCATCCACTTGCATTATCTGGTGGCACTGGGAAACTGTGTCTCTTTTTTATTGCATCATCTTGCTGCGTCAGCTCTCCATGTGTGCAGTGCCATAGCTGGGCAGGCTGCCCTTTTTTATTTCACGCGGGGTGGCTTTCCTTATGGGGCACACTCCTTGCATGTGGGGCACCCCTACGTGGTGGCGCCCCTGCCTGGCACGGCACTCCTTGCGTGCAGCAGCACTGTGCGTGGGCCAGCTCACACATGGGTCAGGAAGCCCTGGGTCTGAACCCTGAACCCTCCATGTAGTAGACAGACTCTCATCAGTTGAGCCATGTCCACTTCCCTCGAAGTATGTTTAAAGAAAGGAAAGGCAAGAGATTAAAAATGGCCCTGCTTTTGTTGTAGACCCTCCCAGCAGGAGGTGGAGCCTATGTCCCCGCCCCTTGGGTGGGACTGGTCATGTGATCTGCTCTGACCAATAGAATGTAGCTGAAGTGCTGGTGCCTGCCTTGCAGCTTCCGCCTGTCTCGTCCTCCTGCAGCCACGGGAGGGTGAGTCACAGCGTGGAGGCAGAGGCCAAGCCATTCCAGCCATGCCCGCTAAGACCCTAGACCTGTGAGTGAGGCAACTGGGTCAAGGCTGGCCCCTATTAAGCCCCCAGAATGCAAGCCGCCAAGGTGAGCCCTGGCGACCCCAGTGGAGCCTCGCGCAGATGGCGGATCCTGAGCAAATGGAAGGTCGCCATTTTAAGCCGCTAATTGCTCTTCATGTAGCAATTAGATAAATGATACAGCAAAGTTGGGGAAAAGTCCTCTTAGAGTTCCTAAGGGATAAAGCAAGGCAAGTTGGACATGGGAAGAACAGACCAGAGAATTACAAAAGATAGAATTGCCCAGGTCCAGGGAAGAGGCTCTGACTACCTCCGGCCAGAAGCTCTGAAGGAGATGGTTCAGGAGGGCCAAGCGGCTTTCAGACCTTAAATTCTGGTGTTGTCGGCATAAATCAGGCTGGCAAGGAAAAGGGAGGAAAGCGCCGAGATTTACAAGGAGCTGAGCGGTCAACTCGGTTTGGAAAGGGGCCCGTTCTGAAGCTGGGGGTGGGCGGTCCAGATCCCAGCCAAACGCGAATGTTCATACATCTGTGCAAGGCACTAGTGACCCGTGGTCCACAGCGAGCTGGGCACACCAGGGCCAATCACGGGGGCACATGTGAGGGTTTCTAAGCAAGAACAACAGAGTGAGCTGCGTTCTCTAAGGTGGATACTGTGATGTTGAGAGAGACCCAAGGGCGACAACGGTTCTCCAATCCAAGTCAAGGAGAACCCTCCTACCTCTGGAGAAGTTGGAAAAATATAGCTGAGAGAACTGATGCCCATATGAGATGAGGCAGTCAGGAGAGTGGGCCTGTTATTTTTTTGGGAGTTTAATTCCCTGGCCGAGGTGTGTTGCATCCCAGAGCTTCTCACACGTGGTGGATGCATCGTCTGTCAGCTGCACAGCAGGCTTTCTCAGGGGTGGCCCAGCCACCTGGAAGTCCTTGTCAGAAGTGCAGACTCCTGCCCAGAGTCTTGCCCCATCCAGCTTATGTGGTCTGAATCCAAGGGTGGGGCCTGGAAACATCGATGTGTTTAACAAGCTTGCGTGTGCCGCTCGCTGACGTTATCCTAAAAGATTTGTCCATGACTCCTTTCATCTTTGTAACGGTCCTCTGTGGGGGACAGTATGGTTAACTCCATTGTAGAGACAAGAAAGCTGGGGGCAAGAGAAGTCAAGTGAGCCCGGGTACCTGGTGAGTGGCAGGGCAAGGACTGGAGTGGTGGCAGTCTGGCTCCGGAGCCCACGCTCTTAACTGCGAGGTGATGCTGTCCCTTGAAGACTTTAGACAAGCTCCTCAGGCATCTTCCTGCATACAGACGTTTGCGTACCCCTGCTGTAAACAGTCCTGGGGAGTGGAAGAGGTGCATGAACCTCAAATACAGACAAAATTACGATCCCAGAAACTTGGTAAAGATTTCATACATGGGAAGCAGGTGCTCAGCCACTGAGCTACATCTGTTCCCCAGTGAGATTTGGTTTTTGCCTTTTGTCTTTAGGAGGTACCTTGGCTCGAACCTGGGACCTCGCACATGGGAAGGAGGTGCTCAGCCACTTGAGCTACCTCCCCTGCCCTGCAGTTTGTTGTTAAGTGAAGGGTTTGTGCACGTTTGGGAAGTGGTGAGCATGCGGAACCAGCATGGGTTCACTCAGCATAAGTCAAGTTGAAATGATCTCATTAATTTTGTTGAGAGCATAGCTGGACTAGGTAGTGAGGTACTCGGCATTTCAGCATCCATTCCATTCCAAATGATTCATTCACTTTGGAGCAATCTTAAGCTAATTGAGCAATTGCGACACGAAATAGACTTTGTTGGGGCACTGGAAAATGAGAATCCAGTCTCTGTCTCCCTGGGTGGGAACAAAGACATTTTGTACTCCAATTACTTCTGGCAGCCATCAGCATGAGGGGCAGCAGCTAATGCTGTGGATGGACGGTCCAGACCCAACAGGGCAGAGCCTGGGTCTCTGAAAACATCACTGAGTCATGGATCCACCAGCCCTGAAGCTGCATCTGTCTTTGGGTATCTTGTTAAGAGAAACCACCAGTTTCTGTATTCAAAAGAGTTTTATTTAATTTCTACAACCTGTAGGACTAAAATATCCTAACAGATACCAGGGAAATGTCCTAGATGTAATGCATTTCCACTTCAGAAAGTAAGTTGACCACAGTTTTCAAGAGATTCTTGTGAGCAAAATGGAGAAATGTGGACTAAATAATATCAGCTAGATTCAAAACTGGTAGATCTAAAGTTGACCAGAAGCCTAGTGGAACAAGCCAGCTGGTGCCTTTAAGACAGCCAGGAGCGCACTCAGAAATTTTGGGTGTCTGTTCCCTTAAAAGGAGCCCCAGACCTGTGTGAATCAGTCTTCTGGAATTCGTTTGGACATTGCCCAAAATGCCTCATTTGTGCTTGCGTATTTCTCAGCTTGGTGCATGTCTCAGACTCCAACTTTGGTATATGCTCCCCCAAGCTGTGATGTTTTCAGTCCCAACACCAGCACCTGGGGTGATGTTGTCCACTACATCCCCGCCTCCTGGCCGGGTGTGATGTTCTCCAGCTTTGGCATTCCCCCTTGACCTCATCCTTTTCCCCTGGATTGGATTTGACCTTTGCCCTCTTCTTCAGAAGTGATCCTTGGCTTACCACTACTTTCAGCCCAAATTTTTGGCTGTGGCTGGCATATGACACTGCCACCTGACAGGTGGTCTCTAATGCATGACACAAGATCCAGCCTTTGGTCCTGCCTGACTTTGGTGACCCATTCAGGAAAGAAATCCTGCTTACCCAATTTGCAACCATCTCAAAGGTGTGAGGCTAGCTAAAGTACTGGCTGGCAGAATACAATTTCACGATGATCTTAAAACTAGCTAGAATGATAAGTGGAAGAAATATTTTTTAAAAAAATTTGCAGCAGTTTATGTAAAAAAATAAGCTAATTAACTAAAAACAAACAAAACCCTGCAGACCCTTAAAAACTGAATGACGTGATGTGGTTGCCCCACAAACCAATGGCATCTTGAGATGCACACTCCAAGTAGAGTGTCCACAACAAGAGAGGTGGTACCCACCAAGGATGAATTCTTTTGGGAGCCCACATTTGGAAAAGGGCATCCAGAGGCCATCAAAGGAGAGGACAAACATGGGGAGGAGAAAGGAAGGCTCAAGGAAATGTGGCCACATGGCTATAGAGTATCACGTGGAACCTCTGCAAAGCTTCACAGGTCAGACCTGGGATCAGTCAGTGAAAATTACAGAAGAAACAGGGTTTGTCCCATGCCAGGAAAGAGCTTCCTGTGAAATACAACTTAACAAGTTAGTGTGACACAACAAGTCCACAGGCCGTGGACTCCTGCAGTCGAAGGATCAAACCCCAGCTTTGCCACGAGCTGGACGCTTTCCCAGGGACAAGTCAGTTTCTCTGAGACTCATTTCCATAAAATGGAGATGATAATGCCTACCTCCCTGGATTATCTGAGATATTTTACCTAAAGCACACAGCATAGTTCCAAAGACAGAGTCAGCACTCAGTAAATTATTATTATTATTATTAATAACAACAATCAAATGGGGTTTCAAGCAAGGTAATCGGTTCTTCACCACCGGCGCGTTAAGCAGAGGCTGTATGTCAACGTGTCAGGAATGTGAGAGGATTTTTATCCCCTGGGTTGGAGGTTGAAATAGCTGATTTCTAAGGCCCCTTCAAACCCTAATTCTGTGATTTCAAGTCATCATAAAAGCTCAGGCAACCAGTCAGATCAGGGACAGTAATCTATTATTGGGATAGAAATTCCCTGCTGGCTGAAGGGCCCAGAAGCTTCACTGTCTGAATTACTGTTCAGCTGTGTCACATGTGTGTCTGCAGGCATCTCCGTGTGAGAATATGTTATATGGACAAGCTTTTACCTGGGACCTTGCCTTGCTTCGTATGATGTCCAATTAGCACGTGGAGAACACTCTATTTGATGGGATAATAAAGAGGTAGATTGTGATATGACCCAGGTCCACCTGCCTCAGTTCCTCTGCTAAATATACACACTGGAGATGTTTCCCTCTGTTGGTTTCTGTGCTGTTGGAGGGAAAGCCTATCAATATAAGGTCTTTTTTATTTTTTTCTTTCTTTTTTAAAAAATGTTTCATTAAAAAGATATAAGAGGTTCCCATATACCCCCCACCTCCTCACCCCACTCCTCCCACATCAACAACCTCTTTCAACATCATGGCACATTCATTGCATTTGGTGAATACATTTGGAGCACTGCTGCACCACATGGATAATGGTGTACATTGTAACGCTGCTGATTCTTTCCAACCAGCTGGGGCTCAGGTCTGTTGCCTGCAATTTGATAGCCTGCGGTAGGACCCTACCCAGGGCTCTCACCCTTCCCCCCGAAATTTCAAGCATCTTGTATTTGGCGTCATCTTGGAGGGCTGACGTCCTCTCTAGACTTTACCCTGGGACACACTGTGACAATCTGTTGCATCAGCTGCCTTTGTCCTGGAGGAAAAGCATTTGATAAACAAATCAGTTGTGAGCAGTTAGTACCTGGAGAGGACAAAGCCTTCCTTCGTTCATTCACTGAGCACTAGTGATGTGCAGGAGACTCTACCCAAGGCCAGTGATGCGAGGGACTTAACAGCTTAGCGGGGCAATTCAAGGAAAACAGCCCAATAATTATAAAAAGCGCCCCAGCTACAGTGGGCATGTTAGTGTGCAGAATGGTGAGGGAATGCTCGGCTCTCTCCTGACAACCAATCTCTAGATTTAATACGGGCGAGTGTAGGAATGCTTGCCCTGGGGAAACCAGAGTATGGCATTTCTGGTGTACCGTTATCCCATAATGAAAGCTCTGAGTATTTTGCAGAAAGCTTCCTCCAGTCTTCTCTCAGCTGATACCTTGCTGCCACTAGTTAGAGAGCTAGTCTTTGCTCCATTTTGCTGATGAAAGGACCAAGGCTTGGAGAGGTGATGTGATTAGCCCAAGGTCCCCAGTTAGGACAAGCCAGAGTCAGGACTGCAAACTAAGTCCTGTGCCCTTTCCAGCACATGCCCTGCCTTTCTTGGAGGTTGCTGGGGAGGGCTGTGGCTGGCACCTGCCGTACTGTGGCCCTTTTCTCCCTAACTCTCCTGGGCTCCCTGTCACTCACCGAATGAATGGCTTGGGGGCTCAGAGATGGTGTTTCATTTTGGCTGCATCCTGTACCAGTGGGCACCATCCATAACCTCTGGGGACCTATTTTGCTTACCATCTGTGGCAGTTTGATACTATTTATGGGTTCCAAAAAGAAATATAGGTTATGTGTGTAAATCGGTCTGTTCCTCTGGGCTTGAGGAGCCCTTGATTGTGTTAGATTCAGCTGAGATGTCTGCTTAAATTATGTTATGATTAGGGCTTTGATTCAACCATGTCATTACAGTGTGACTCAGCATTGCGTGCCCACTCCCTTGGTGGATTCATAAAACACATAAGGAGACACACAGAGAAGAAGAACACAGAGGAACAGAGAGAGCTCATTTGACACAGCAGAGGCCTGGGAAGAGAGATGAGCTTGATAGTTAACAGCTGACCTTGTGAAGAGACCAGAGCAGCTGAGCCCAGAAAGAAATGCGCCCTGGGGAGAGAGATGAGCCTATGCCAGCCTACAGCTGAGATCAGAAGAAGCTGGGACCATAGAGCCGTAAGAGGAAGGAGGAAGGCTGGATGCTCCAGACATTACCCGCCATCTTGCTTCAACACGTGGCAACAGACTTTGGGTGACGAAGTACCTTTCATGGTGCCTAGAGTTGGACTCTTCAGGGCCTCGTGACTGTAAGCTTCTACCCCAAATAAATACCCTTTATAAAAGCCAACAGATTTCTGGTACTTTGTCTCAGCACCCCTCTTGGCTGACTAATACACCATCTTTACTTGTTTCTCTCCTACAGTCACCTCTTGCCCCCTCGCCACTTAGCACAGCCAGCTTCTCTTTGCAATGTCAAGGGAGCAGCAACAGCCCCTGGACTGGCTGGCCAAGCATTCAGTGTGGGGCACTGCCTGGCCCAAGCCTGTGGGCAGCCCTGGAAGGCTCTTCTGCTTCTGTGTTATCAGGCCCTGCCGTGGGCTCCTTCACAGACTCTCTCCTGTGTTATTCCCTGTCTATTGTTGTTACTACTATTGATCCGTCTTCTAAGTAGCAGAGATCCGAAAGCCCACTTTAAGCCATCAATCACATTGATAATTCCTTTACCTATACTATGCTTACTTCTTTCGAGACTCTTTGGATACCTCCCAATATCCCAGAGAAGTGGAGGAATTGGAAAAGATGTTTTCTCTGGTTCTCAGAGAGGGAAACTGAGGCACAGAGTGATTGGAGAGGCTGGTCAAAGGCCACAGAGTAGAACTGGACCCAGGTTCCTGGCACCCTGCCTCCGTGCTCAGCCACTGGCTGCGTCTCCCCTCCCCGTGGGTCCTGGGTCGCACTGCGTTTGGTTGACAGCCTCACATCAGCGGGAGCCCGAGGCCTTCCTGCGCTCCCCAGCTCTGCCTCCGCCCTTTGTTCCCAAGCCCCCAAGGGGATCCCGTGAATGGCTTCCCTGCTTCCCTCCATCCCAGCCTCCCAGGTATGGAGATCTACTTTGTGAAAGCTGAAAGAATCTTTTCTGTAAATGGGGTGGGGTGAGGGGTGGGGGTGGATGGAACATCACATATGCTTGCCTTTTCCATTCTGAGAATATTGGCAGGAGAAGAGAAATGAAGGTGGTACGTGGGTCTCTGCGTTTCCTTATATGCCCAGAACAATGTGTCTTCCGGTGGGGGCACAGTGACTTCTTCGGCAGTCAGCGGGGAGCTGGTCTCTTTGCTCGGGGCCCACAGGCTGGCAACCGCGGTGCTGTCCACACCCTTCTGTTGTGTGGTAGAAGCTGATGGCAAATGTGGGCAGCGTTCATGCCGGATACTCAGCCCCAAAAGTGTTTCTAGTAGCGGCGTCTCGGGAAGCCTCCCCTGGGGACAGCCGCCACCAAGTACGGACCCCTCCCTGGTGATCCTACCTCGTTCTTCCTCGGAGACGCCAGTTAGGCTCTAGGGGTGCTCACTCCACTGTCCAGCTGCTGCCCTCTCTCCTGGGCCCCTCTGCCTTAGTTTCCAAGGGCTTTGTTCCCTGTGGGCAACAAAGTCCCACAGACCAGATGGCTTCAGACAGCACAGTTCTGAAGGCTGGAAGTCCGAAATCCAGGTGTTGGAAGAGCCGTGCTTCCTCTTAAGCCTGTAGGGGAGCCTCTGCCCCATGACTCACTCTCAGCTTCTGCCGGTGACTGGCACAGTCCGTGGTGGTCTCTGCCCCAGTGTCGCATGCTGCCCTCCACTCTGTGTTCAATTTCCTCTTCATCTAAGGACACAAATCATATTAGATGAAGGCCCACCTTAATCCAGTATGGCCTCATCTTCACTAAAAGCATCTTCAAAGATCCTATTTCCAAATAGGAACACATTCATTGGGACTGTGGCTTAGAACTAGCACATATAATTTTGGGGAACACAGTTCAACCCATAGCATCGTCCTTTCAGCCTCACAGCAAGGCTCCCATATCACCTGTAGCAGTAGCAAGCAGGAATCAAGCTCTTGCTTCCAATCTTCTGGGCACGTCAAACTTGCCACCTTTTGCAGGGTGGGGTGGCTCATCCCCTATTTCATCTCTGGGGGAGAACAGGCATGGATGTTGCTGATGGATGGGAAGTTTAGAAAACAAACTCTTGGAAATCGATAGAAAAATATACAAGCCATGTATCATGTGAGCTTCTCTTGCCGGTGCGGCAGTAAATCAAAAGTAATGAATGGCAGGCTTCTGCAACCCCGACCTCCAGCCTCTCCCCGAGGGGGGATTGCATCGTGATGGGGTTTTCACAGTCTGAGCACATCTTTTCTACTTCAGTAGTTCTAAAAATAAGTCCTGATGCTGACTTAAAAAAAAAAAAAAATCTCTGTCCCCATTCCCACCCCTTTTCCTCTTTAATTTCCATCTTGTAGGCACTTGGCATCCAAACGTCCCTTGTGGAGAAGCAATGCGTTGCAGGGTAAGCTGCCTTGCCTTCTTGGTGAACGAGAAGCTCATGCCCTGGGCTGTTAGTGTGATATTAGCAAACTCTCTTCCTGCTGTAGCTTGACCACCTCAGCTCCTCCAAGATGATTCGCTCTTGGTTGCTCAGACATGGGGCTATGGGCAGCACTGGGCGAGCGAGCTGCTCTGAGAAGATTCACACAGGAGTTGGGGAAGGGGGAGCAGCCAGAGCATCCTGGCCATGCTTCTCCTGGAGAGCCTTCGTGCGGGAGTGTGTTCGCCCTCTGCCTCAGCCATCCAGCCGAAGACTTCAGACTTCAGACTACAAAATCAATTCTTACCAGAATCGCCAGCTGGCCAGCCTGCTCTACAGATTTCAAACTTGCCAAAATCCATAGCAGTCAGTGTTCTCCAGAGAAACAGAACCACAGGGTATGTGTATGTGTGTGTGTGTAAAGAGATTTATTTTAAGGAATTGGCTTATGTGCTTGTAGGGACTGTCAAGTCCAAAATCTTCAAGGCAGTCCAGCGGGCTGGAAATTCCAGTAGAAGTTGATGTTGTACACTCGAGCCCAAAATCCATAAGGGAGGCCAGCCAGCTGGAAACTCAGAGAGGAGTTGACATTGTAGTCTTCAGGCAGAATTTGTGTGCATAGATTCTGGAACACCAAGATCTAAATCTCAAGTCAAAAGACTACCCCGTCCCTTGACCTTGCTCTATTGACTCTTGGGCCCTCCGCCTCGTTGCTTAAGCATTTTGGTGTCTGGATCCTCTCTAATCCACCCCAGCAGAATCACTGGGGGTTCTTCCAACAGCCTTTTGTCTCAGCGTTTTGGTTTCCTCCTTCGATGAGCTGGTCTTCCACCATTGCTCCCTGCTCATGAGCTGGTCTTAGCCCTGGTTATTGTCACCTCTTCCCACCTCTAAGCAGTTTCAGTCTCACACCTTCTACTCTCCAACACCCACATCCCTCTTCAGCTCCCTCTCTCACATATTGCCTGTAACGTATTGATCCTCTCATCTTTCCACCTTCCCCTCCTCACCCGGCTGCAGCTCCCTGGTCAGTCATCCTCATCTTCCCATTGCCAATGCCCTCAACATGCTCACTCGTTCTCACCTCCTGATCACTTAACAAAACCTCCAGCCCTGGCTGAAGCCAGCCTTCCCCTGACTTAGTCCCTGCATTTTTGCAAGCAGAATTTGGCTGGAGAAAAACACACAAATTGTGGTGGCTCTTCTCACTTTAAATTTGTGACCCTTAAACTCAAGTTGCCATTTGTGGTTGTGGTTTTCCTGGCCCATTCATTCTCCCACTCTCCTAGATGAGTATTTCATAACTTTTCGTTCCTTAAACCCCCAACACTTCCTCCTCTGTTCTCGTCTCTACTGATAACCTTGCTTTCTATTCCCTGACAAAAAATGAAACCAATCAAAGAGGGTTTCCATGAACTCCCACCCTGCATCTGCCAGCCTGCTGGCATCCGCTTTAATATGGATGGACTGCCCATGCTCCTGGCCAGGGCCAGCCCCGCCCCCCACTTGTGGTTGACCCCAGCTCTTCTCGTCTACTCATGGGCATCACTAGGCATTTTCCCACTCTACCCTGTGTCATTCATTCTTCACTCTCTACTGGTTCACTCCCATTAGCATACAAACCTGCTGTTACTTCTTCCATCTTTTTAAAAAATTTTTAAATTTATTTCTCTCCCCTCCCCCCACCCCCATTGTCAGCCGTCTTGTGTCCATTCACTGTGTGTTCTTCTGTGTCTGCTTGCGTTCTCAGAGGCACTGGAAATCTGTGTCTCTTTGTTGCATCATCTTGCTGCGCCAGCACCACTCCTGGGTGGGCTGTGCTTTTTTTGTGCAGGGTGGCTCTCCTTGCAGGGCGCACACCTTGCACATGGGGCTTCCCTGCATGGCATGGCCTTCCTTGCACGTGGTAGCACTGCACATGGGCCAGCTTGCCACATGGGCCAGGAGGATCTAGGTTCAGTCCCTGGGAGATCCCTGGGACCTCCTATAGTAGGCAGAAACTCTATCAGTTAAGTCATATCCACTTCTCTTTCCCATCTTAAAAAAGATAAATAAACATCTTTCCATGCCCCACTTCTTCCTCCAGCTACATCCAGCAACACTCCTAGAGAGGAATGATCACACTTACTCTCTCCAATTCACTTTCTCCTATTCTCTTCTAAACCAATTCCATTAGTTTCTCATGCCCCACCTTTCTTGACCTATGGGCAGCATTTGGCATTATTGATCACTCCGTTCCTAGTGAAATACTTTCTCCACAGGAGTCCAAAGCCCTGCACTTTCCTGATTTTCCCCCTTTAGCTTTGACTTTTCCTGTCTCTTTTGCTGGATCCTCTTCATCTCACTAACTTCTTGACATTAGAGGTCCCAAGGGCTGAGTTTGGGAACCTCTTCTGCTTCTTTCTTACACACGCTCTCTTGATCATCTCATCCAGGTACATGGCTTTAAGTTGGCTTAAAATGCAATCTGAACAGGAGCAACTCCAAATTTATATCTCCTCTGAACTCTAAAGCGTACACTTGCTGTGTCATTCCCCTGCCTAAAGCCCTTCAGTGACTGTCTTCTGTCTGAAGGATAAAGTCCCAAATCCTGAATGAGGTATAAAATTTCCTTTGCGCTCTGCTCTATTCCCTTTCTTCTCCATTCTTACTTAACCTTCAGAATGCTTCTGTCTTGCTCTCTTGTGACCCTCTTATTCTGTCCCCATGCCACGCTGCCATCCACCTCAGACTTTTGCACATTCCTGAGTACCTTCCAAGGATCCCCTGCCACCCTCCTCCTCCTCCTGGGATTGACCAACTTCTGCTTCTCCAGGTCCCAAGGAAGCTGTCCCTGCCATAGCCAAGGCAAGGGTAGACTTCCCTCCTAATGCTCACACAGCACCCTGTGCACAACTCTGTCATAGGAGTGACCAGCTTGCATGTCCACCCAATGGACATGAGCTCCTCAAGAGAGATGTATCCCAGGGCTGCTGGATCTCATGGCAGAGTGAGTATATTGCCAACCCACCCCCTCTTCCATATCTTCCCTGTAACAGAACCAAGTTTTGTTTGCAGTGGCTCATGCCCTGCTGCCTCTCCAGCTTCCTTGTGGCTAGGGTGGTCATGCAACCCATGCTGGCCTTTGAGGTATAGGCTGGGAGTTTCTGGAAAAGCTTTGCTCTGAGCAACAGCCACATCCATTTTCCTGGCTGAAATATGAGACTGGAGATGAAGCAGCAACTTGTGACCATGAAGCAATAAGCCACAGGCTAAAGACAGAGGAATGGAGGGACAGAAGGAAGCTGGGGACTCGACATCAAGGAGGCTCTCATCCTAGACTCTGGATTTTGGTGATGTGGAAGCAAACAGACAAAACCAAGAAAACCTCCTCTCAGGTTAAGCCTCTCTAGTGCGTTTCTGTGATCCATTGCTGAACACAATCCTGGCTGAAACGAATCCCCAACACTGGCATAGTTCCTGGTACCCAAAACACACTATGCTGGGATGACTGGATGACTGGATTGCTCACAGTTTTTCAAACGCACATTGCACTCTCCAGCTTTTACCTGCACTACCCTTCTCTCCTGGCCTTCTACCCCAGCTTCATCTACTGAAAGGAAATTTATCTTTCACCACCCAGTGTGAACGGCCCCTCTTTAAGCTGGCCCTGACCTCTTCCATCTTCTGTGCTCCTGGGCTTATTAATTTTTCTCATCTGTGACCACTGTGCTGGTATTGTACTATTTGTGGTTGACTTCCACCTCCCCTGCTTGGAAGGCCCTGGAGCATAGGTTCGTATATTTCTTTAACCCCAATTCAAAGCCCCGCATGGGGTCTAAGTAGTGCCTTACGCGTTATTGCTAATCAATAAGTGCCGTTTGGATGAAAGCTCTGGTTGTTCAGAAGCCCACAGCCCTGCTCTGGGCGATCCTTTCTGACCACATCACCTCACTTTCTACACCACTCTTTTGGTGTCTAGCACATGCTGCCTTGTTTTGGTTTTGCTGCCTATGAATACACTGAAAGCTCACATTTGGCAGAAACCACAACCAAATCTGTGCTCCTACTTGCTCCTCCCCATTCACCCCAAATTGCCAGTGCCTTGTAGACAGTGGGTAAAATATGTGCTGATCAAATGTGTGATTTGGGGCTCAGCTGACAAATGCTGTTGGCCTTGGTGATGTAACAGCTGCCTCCTCTCTCTCTGAAGGCCTTCCAAACACAGAGGGTGGTTTCAGAGCCTTGGTTCCTAAGAACCCTCGCCAAGACTCTAGAAGCACTCTAGAGGCCTGGCTTTTATTTCTTAAATCAGGAAATCTGATTTCCTAGAGTTCATCCAAGTTCTTGATGGCATAGGCTCACTTAACCCATTACATGTTCCCAGCTGCTCTCCAAACTTCTCCACTCTTACCTGCTTCTTTTTAGACTTCTGCTTTTCTCAGCTGATTTCTTGGCTCAAAGGAACCTCTAGGAATCCCTATGGGGGCCTCCCTAAAAGTGCAACCTGAGACTAACTGAAACCACAGGACCTCATCCTTTAGAGCTCAAAGACAGGAAATAGTCCCCCGAGAACAGAAGCAGTTGGCCAACGAATTTGTGGAAGACTCTGTACTCTGAGTTCTTGGAAACATAAGCTCGTTGATGGATTGAACAGAGGATCTAGGGGATCATTTAGTCCAGGGGCCCAAAGTCAGATGCCTCAGGGGCCAGGAAGGTGATGTCCAGGGTAATGTGGGATTAGGATGATAAATGGCAACTGACACCACTGTTAATTTCTTTGCCTGAGTTCCCCAGAAAATGGAGCCTGAGTCAAAGGCTTATGGGCCACTATTTTATCAGAGAGTACAATATCAGAGACAAGAGTAAGGGGCAAGGAGAATAGGATAAGAAAGGATGAGAGACCGTGTGAGAATGTGTTATCAAGCAGGCACCACCAAGAGCAGCTTTCTGCTCCATCCTGGGGAACCATCCTCTGAGACGCTGGTATAACTGACCAGGGGGAGCAAGAGAGAATAATTTACCCACCAGCTCCAATATCCCATTTGCCAAAGGTAGGCCCCGCTGAGCACTAACTTCCACTAGCTTCCAGGTTGTAATCCGTGAATGCTTCCCATGTCTTGGCATTAACAGGGAAACCCTCACACAGACACGGGGCAAGGCACACACAGGCAGTGCCTGGGTGATACCAGTTGGGGTTCACGCAGAGCTGCTCACAGCTGCAGCAGGCACTAGAGATGGCCAGGCCAAGAGAAAGGGAAATGGTGCCTCAGAGATGTTGGAAAAAACAGCCCGCCCCTGCCTCTACTCCCATCCACCTTGTCTTTCCATCATACCTGGCTCCCAAAATACAATATGAGGCCCATTCTCCATTTTTTTGAAGAGGACTTCACCTCTTTTCTAATGGGAGAAGTATAAATCCAACCAGTCACAAAGTCCACCTCAAGATGATAGCCAGAGATAATTCTAAAGAGACCTAAGGCAAAAGGATTAGAGAAAAAGCAGTTCCCCACTGCTGCCACTGGTCCTGAGGCTGTTGCTTTTATTGATCATCTTCTTTATCTTCTTTCTCCATGGTTCATTCCAGATTTCCCTCACCCTCGGCTAGCACATTGGTGGGTCTGGGTTGCTTGCCTCTGGGGACTCAGACTTTCATTCCTGAGAAATCTGAACTCCTAGTGATCTTGCTCTTGTTGGACCATAGTTATCTTCATCATAGAAGCATCAAGAGATGCTGACCCATGGACAGGGAAGGCAAACCTATATCCAGAGTTGCACTGGTGCTGGTAAGGATGAATTACTGCTCCCTCCAGAGTCTGATGCAAGTGCAAGCTGGGGCTGGTCTGCTGAGCTTCCCTACAGGCCCCACGTTGGGCACCAGTTGATAAGATCAACTCAGCAATAGGTTGGCTGGAAGGGAAGGCAATGAAGAAATTTACAAAATGAAAGGACAGAGAGAAACACAAGAGAGGAGATAAAGATGGAACCAGGGAACTCACAGCTTCAGAAACTGAAAGCCTCGACCCTAGTTTCCACCTTGTGGAAACTACTGAGCAGCAGTTTGCTATTAGAACTGCAACATCATCTACAATAATAGGGAACAACTGCAACATCTACTGGGACATACAATCCAAGTGTCAGAGCAGCTTGCACCAGAAGCTGGGCCTACTGCAGGGCCTTGGTTTGCTTTGAATAGTTTGAAGTCACCCAACAAATGAGTAAGAGCAGTATTCTCAACTGTGATATATACTGCCTCAAAAATAGATAGACTGTGCCTCTTCCTTAGTGGAAGGCAGTATGGGATGCCCTGGAATGCTCCAGACCACCAGTGTGGTAGACTTCTGCATTTTCTGTGCTTATCTCCTACCTCTATTTTGTTAAGTGTCTTACTAGAGCACCCAGAGATTTTCATTTCATGCTCACCAGGTGCAATTTGCATGATGTTGTCAATTAGTGGACCCGTGTGATGTTCTGCAGAATTCAGGATGGTTGGGGTCCCTTTGGACTATACTGTGATATAGTCCTGGGGTAAGATGACAAATGTGTCCTCACCACGTGAAGAGGAACTGCTTTTGGTCCTCCCTGTGGGTGGGGATTGGAAAGAAGGCATTCTCTTGACCAGGAACCTCATGCAAATGCCAGAGGCTGCTTGACCTGCTCCAGCAAAATGACCCATCTGGCATGGACACTGCAGTCAGGGTTTCCAGCTGGTTAAGTTTATGCCAGTCCACAGTCGTTCCCCATGATAATTTTTATTTAGCAGGGCTGGGCTGGTAAACCGAATGAGGATAAGATGGGAGCACCAACTCTGCAGCTTCTAATGGTGGCACTAATCTCTGAAATTTCTCGCAGGATGTGGCAGTAATTCCACTCTACTATCTTGCCTGGGACTGAGGTAGAGGGTAGTATCAGGGCCTCCCACTTGGCCCATCCTACCATAATGGCCCTTCATTCATGGGTTATGGATTCTGTCAGCTGCTTAGTGTATCTATCCTAATTGTACACTCAGGACTGGGGAAGTAACCATAGAAGCAGTGCACGGACCACCGAAAGATGGGCTAGGACTAGAAGTCCCTCTATCACCTGCCTCCATAAGCCCCCATGCCAACTGGAGGTCCATGATGGCAGGTCAGTTCTCTGGTGATCAGTCAGATCCTGTATCTAAATGTCCTTGGGAACTTTGGTAGTTCCCTTTCCTCTGTGCACACTCTACTCTGGTTGTAGGTCCCTTTGGGAAAGGATTGGGGGAATATTTATCACATCTGTTTGCGGTGGCCCCTGGTCTGTGAACTGACTTAGGTCTGGAAACTGGGTGAAGGTCCGATGTCGTCCTTCTGCTGGCTATTTCTTGATATTTTAAAAAATTATGTGTTACGCAGCACCCTTGTTGGCTATGCATCTTCCTCACACCATGGGTAATTACCAAGCATCCCTGTAGATGAAGCTGCCCTGGTTGCCACTCTACCCTCACTGTCTACTTTCCTTTTTTTTTTTAGGAGGTACCAAGAATTGAACCCAGGACCTTATACATGGGAAGCAGGTGCTTGCCACTTGAGCTACATCCACACCCCCACTTTGCTTTTGATAGGGAAGTGTACACCTGGCCTCTGCTGGTCTAGAATCCCATTGTCCCCATTGATAATAGGGAACTCAGTTCCACCATCAATTCTAGCCTACTGAGGGTGGTCACCAAAGATCCTTTCAAAGACCCTGGTGTCTGCTCCACCACTGCATTGCTTATTGCTTTAGTGAGGAGCAGGTTGTCATCTAAGCACTCCTGGGGAAAATTATCACCTGGTAAGGTCTCAAGTTCTACAAAGAAAATCCATTCTGAAATTCCCACCTCCCTGAGACTTTTGGCACCTTCTTCAATGCTATGCTGAGGAGGTTCTGGCATTTCCACCTCCTTTGCTCTAGTTCATTGTCTGGTCCAAACTTTAAGGAGCTGTCCCACCATACTGTTAAGACCAGCTCCAGGTCCTACCACTCAATCCTGAATCAAAGGTGAGTGTTTCCATGTCAACAGATCCTCATCTGTGCAACCTTATGTCCCCTCCCACACCTTCCTCCTCTATCCAGCACCCACGAGATCCACTTCCATCTGTGTTGCTTTACTCCTGATGGTTCACATCAGTCAGGACCTGCAGTCCCTTCAGTGTGTAAGCTCTTTCCCCCTGGGGCAGGTCTGTAGTTCCCAGCTTGAGTTGTGTTGAGATTGATCTTGGTCATTGGCTTGGAGGCAACAAGTGGTGGTGAGGGCGGATTTTGAGGAGAACAAAAATCATCTTCTGAGGCATCTGTCTTGGGGGAAGTCATTGGCTGGTCTCCAGGTATGGGGAGGCTCCTGTCAAGGGGAGGCAACTGCACCTGCAAGTTTGAAGGGCTCAGGGACCTGGGGATTGAGGATTCTCAGGTGCATCCACCCATATGTTCCCATCCCAGATGTCAGCACTGTGCTGCCCTGAGCCCACCTTTTCTTTTTCTCAATGCAGTTGACCAAAGCTATCCTGCTCCACAATCATTTGTGGGTTTTTTTTAATCATCATTGCCCCCATACCATTGAACTCTCATAGCCACTGCATATCCCAATGCTTCACCTTCCAGGGTACTGTTTCCCAGTATTCTACAGGTGAAAGTTTTAATAATTTGCATGCCACAGCATGTCAGTTATTACCTCCCACATTAGCACCAGCAATGGGATTCTTACTATCACCCCAGTGAGTAATCCAACTCCAAATTCCCATCTGAAGAGTCTGCTTTCTAGGGCCACTCTTTTTTTTTTTTTTTTTTACTACTCTTTATTTTTAGATAGATTTTAGATTATAGAAAAATTACATTGAAATTATAGGGGATTCCTACATAATCCATCCCTCCCCCTCCCACTTTTTCCCTAAAATAACCTCTTACATTAGTGTGGTACCTTTGTTACAATTGATGAACCAATATTGATGCTTTGCTACTAGCCAAGGTCTACAGTTGACATTATTCTTTAACTTTGCATGGTACACTTTTATAGGTTTTGACAAAACGTATGATGGCCTGTGCCTGCTATTGCAATATCCTGCTGAGCAATTCCAGCGCCCTAAAGATGCCCTGTGCGCCACCTCTTCCCCCTCCCCCTCCCCTCAGAACCTCTGCTAACCACTATCTTTATATCGATGTTACAAATTCTTCCATTACTACAATACCAGTAAGTCTACTTTGGTCCATGCTTGCAGTCCCCCCTTATATTTCTTCATTCCTCAATTTTGAGGCTTTTGGGATGAAGTTACCCACTCTGCTTCAGATTAGGAGGGGGATTAGAGGTTATGGGGCCAATGTTTTGCTTGCGGTGCTAAATACTCTTTATTTCTTCATTGTGGGCGTTGTCCATCATCATTTTTCAAGTTGTCCTGGGGAAGTCCGATGAACTGGAGAGTAGGTGTTGGCTGCAGCTCTGCTGAGATTCAGGGCTCAACTGGCACGTAAACAGACCAGATTTAAGTCTCTGTGATGTACATTTAATGGGTAGAGTGCTAAGTAAAGGTTCAAATAAAAGGGGTAGAAGAATCATGAGCAGGGAAATTACAAATGAGTCTAACTCTGTTATATTAGAGAAACAGATTACCATATATTCCAGGGTCAGACACTGATGGGGTACCGATTTCACGAAACTGTGCGCCCTGTTTACAGTGTTCGGACATTTCTAGAGCTCTCAGGGGCACCCCTGTATGAGGTTTTATTTACTGTGGCAGTTAGCGGGCTCTGCCTGAGATATGCATAAGCATATCCTCTGAAATGACCTTGCAACTAACTTTGAAATCTCGTGGCTGTAAAAACTCTTTTGTATTTATTGGGTCCCCCTTTTCTAGGGCCACTCTTTTTTTTTATAATTCATTTTTTTTTATTTTTAAAGGAGCTGTAGATTACATAAATGTTACATAAAAAATATAAGGGATTCCCATATGCCCCACTCCCTCCACACACACACTTTCCCACATTAACAACATCTTTCATTAGTGTGGTACATTTGTTACAATTGATGAACCCATACTAAAGCATCGCTACTAACCCCGGACTAAAGTTTACATTATAGTTTACACTTTGTCCCATACAATTTTTTTTTTTTTTAAAGATTTATTTATTTATTTAATTTCCCCCCCTCCCCTGGTTGTCTGTTCTCTGTGTCTATTGCTGCGTCTTGTTTCTTTGTCCGCTTCTGTTGTCGTCAGCGGCACGGGAAGTGTGGGCGGCGCCATTCCTGGGCAGGCTGCTCTTTCTTTTCACGCTGGGCGGCTTTTCCTCACGGGCGCACTCCTTGCGCGTGGGGCTCCCCCACGCGGGGGACACCCTTGCGTGGCACGGCACTCCTTGCGCGCATCAGCGCTGCGCATGGCCAGCTCCACACGGGTCAAGGAGGCCCGGGGTTTGAACCGCGGACCTCCCATATGGTAGACGGACGCCCTAACCACTGGGCCAAAGTCCGTTTCCCTGTCCCATACAATTTTGTAAGTTATGACAAAACATACAACAGCTTGTATCCATCCCTGCAGTGTCATGCAGGGCAACTCCAATGTCCCGAAAGTGCCCGCATATTATAACTATTCTTCCCTCCCCCATCCCTCAGAACCTCTGGTGGCCCAGGGCCACTCTTGACACCGACTGTCTTAGCCAGGGTTTCCCACGAAGCAGAGCCGGAGGCCGAGGCCCATGTGCTCCTACTTTAGAAGGGACCCAGTCCCAGGAGATGGGCTGAGACAAGGAGAGTGAGGCAGGAAAGGGGCAGAGCCCCCATGGGCAGGCTGCCACCAAGGAAGATGGGTAGCTTCATCTTGCAAGACCATTTCAGGAAACGGTGTGTCTCAGGACCATCTGCTGGGAGGCACAGGGAGGGCAGAAGGAGGAGCTCCCATTTTCCACGGATCAAAGTTCTGCCTCACTGGGCATTAACTCCCCAGCAGTTCACGTGTGCCCGGGTGGGTGCAGGGTGGGGTTCTGCAGTGTGCACACCTCAACCCCAAAAGGGAAGTCCAGGGATTAAGGCAAGAGGCAGCAAGCGAGGCCCTGTTTAGTTTTACCTGCATGAAGTCAGAACCCGCCACGAGTGGGCAGCGGCAGAAGTGCTTGAAACTAGACACAGGTGAGGCTGAGAGCATTTAAGATGGTGCAAAATAAGTGTTTGATAAAGAGACATTAGGCCTCAGCTGACTTGCAACTCCTACCCTCTGGTTTATTGGACTTACCCCAGCCAGCTAACAGGGAGGTGAAGAAGGTCAACCACCACACCAGGGAGCCAAGAGTGCCTACAACTGCAAGCAGGAGAATTGCATCCAGCATCCATGTGGAATCTAAGCCCCCTCTCAACATAGCGGTGGAGTGGACACAACCATCCCAGGGTCCACAGAATGGAGGCATAGAGTATGGATTAGAGTGTATTTACTGATAATTCTACTATGGAACTATTGTGACTAGTAATGCAAAAAAAATTGTAGCATTGATATGGAGAA
This sequence comes from Dasypus novemcinctus, assembly GCF_030445035.2. Classification (NCBI taxonomy): domain Eukaryota; kingdom Metazoa; phylum Chordata; class Mammalia; order Cingulata; family Dasypodidae; genus Dasypus; species Dasypus novemcinctus. The sequence goes on along the minus strand of NC_080699.1, from coordinate 26,138,730 downwards.
AGTGGCCACAGCAGCTGCTGAGGGTAGGGAGAAGGAAGAAGAGCTATGATGTGGGAGCATTTTCAGGACCTGGTACTGCAGGGACAGATGCTGGACATTGTATGCCTGCCATGGCCCACTGGGTGGACTTGGGGGGAGAGTGTAAACTACAATGGAAACCATTATCCACGTGGTACAGCAGTGCTCCAAAATGTATTCACGAAATGCAATGAATGTCCCACGATGATGAAAGAGATTGTTGATGTGGGAGGAGTAGGGTGAGGGGGGTGGGGGGCATATGGGGACCTCATATGTTTTAATGTTCCTTTTTTTAAAAAATAGAGAAAAAAAGGGAGAGACATTAGAGAATGGTGGGGTCTATGGCAAAGTAGAGAGTACCTGCCCCACCTAAGGAGAGCAGCTGCACTCAGTCCCAGCTAATTTCTACTTACAGCATTGTTAGACCTGATTTTGTTTTTCAAGGAAACTAGGTATTTGGGTTTTCTTTTAAAGTTGACAGATTTAAAGTGACGTGGGCCAACCTGTGCAGATCGAAGAAAATATGTCTGAATGTTTTCCACAGGGACTGACCAGTTTACCGCCTCTTACCAAATCATTTTATGAAACTGGGACCTGGAGGGCAAAGGAGTAGAGCCAGGCCTGGTGCTTGGATCTGCTGACTCCCGGAGCATGGCTCTTCTCCTTGCACTTGGAGGGTGTGGCCTTGGCCTTCTCCTTAGAGGCTCTGCCTCCAGCAAGCCCCCTCGTCTGCCCTGAGGCAGGCTCTCCCCTCTGCAGAACCTGGGCTGCGTGTGGGCCTTTTCTGGCAAAGTAAATCCCGCCCTCTGCCCCACCCACCATGATGAGGGCTCACCTCCGTGGGTGCTGGGTGCTCAGACCCACATGACTCTCAGCCTTGTTGGCCCGGCTAATGAGATGGAGCCCACCCTCTCCCACCAACCTGAGGCCGGGGGCCCATGCATCCTCCTGCCCCCCTGCGGAGGACACCGGGAGTGACGGATAAAAGGGCCGCGGCCATGAATCATCGCCCTTACCTCTCCGGGTCTCCCAGCCAGCTCCAGCCAGCCCGGAAGATGAATGTCTGCGGGGTCCCACCTGCTCTCTTGAATAATTTCCGTTTAAAAAAAGCCACTTACCAGTAATTCATTACTCACCTTTGTTAGCATAAACAAGACCTGGGACCCCGGGAGGGGTGGCTGAGCTCCCGCCTCCCGCCTCCTCCTCGTCCCTCTGCCGCCTGTGGCGGTGGAAAGCAAAGCCAGGGCCTGGGGGAGAGCTGCTGCAGCTGGTGGCTCCCACCTGGCAGATGGCATACAGCTGTTTCCGGTGACATCTGGATGAACACAATCAGCTCCGATTGACGATTTCTTTTAATCTTGAATTAACTATCACATGTCGCCTCTTGCTTTTATGGCCCGTAGACACCCTGATCTGTGCCGTGTATGACCGCACAATAAGGTACCACCAGCCAGGGACCACTGTCAGCAGGCCAGTCGTGGCCCTCCGCAGTCGCTGTTTGCTGCAGGACAGAAGCGGCTGCAAGGCAGGAGCGTGGAACTACCTGGAACAGCAGGGATGCCCTTGGGAAGCTCGAGTGTCAGAATCGCCAGTGCACGGAACGGAGCTCGCGGAGGAGAGGAGCATCTGCCTGGTCTTGTTACCGGGGGGCCTTTACTGGCAGGGGGTGTATGTGTGTGTGTGTGTGCGCGCGCGTGCATGGCACCGGGTTGTGTACCTGCAAGTGGGGGTTTCTGCCGAAGGTGAGTGTCCAAGGTGCGAGTTCAAGTGGCACCCCTGCGAGACCAGCCTGCCAGGAACCAGGGGAGGGGCCAGGCACCCGGGGAAGCCCCCACCCTCCCACCTTGAAGCCCAGAGGACGAGAAGGGGGAGCGGGAGATTCCAGCTTAGTTTGTCCCGTTTGGGGACCCTGGCTTACTTTTTTATGCCATCCCACCCGGGAAGGAGAGGTTTGTTCTCAGGACCTCATTCCCAAGACTGAGTGCTTTCCCCACATCCCAGGCTAGCAGGACTTATCCCGCAACGACCACACAAGCCGTTCCAGGGCACCGTTTTTGTTTTGGTTTTTTGTTCATATGTAATTTTTTTTACATTTTTTTTTAATGATTGCATTTATTTATTTATTTTTCTCTCTTTAATTTTTAAAAAAATGTTACTTTCATAAAATATAAGAGGTTCCCATATACTCCCTACCCCTTCACCCCACTCCTCCCACATCAACAACCTCTTTCATCATCGTGGCACGTTCATTGCATTTGGTGAATACATTCTGGAGCACGGCTGCACCACGTGGATAATAGTTTACATTGTAGTTCACACTCTCCCCCAGTCCACCCAGTGGGCCATGGCAGGGCATACAATGTCCAGCATCTGTCCCTGCAGCACCACCCAGGACAACTCCAAGTCCACCTGTCCCCATCCATTCTCCAGCAACTCTAGGGACCGTTTGAAAGCGCAGGGCTGATCACGCCAGCCCCTCGCTGAACACTCTTGAATGGCTCCCAGGTACTTTCAGGATCAAGTGCACAGGCCTGAACGTGGCCTGCGGCGAGCCCTGGCCTCCGCCCACCCTGGAGCCTCATCCTGTGCCCCCACCCCACCGTCTTGCTCATGACCCTCCACCCACACCGGTCATCTTCCAGTCCCTAGGCAGCCCCCTGCCTTTTCCTACCCCAGGGCCTTGGCACTCATTTGTCCCCTGCATGGAGTGCCCCCCCCCACCATCACCTCCAGCCTCCCATTTAATTTGCTCCTATTTATCTTTCCAGTCTCTGCTTAAACAGCAGTGTCTCCAGGAAGCCAGTCCTGCTGCTCCCGACTAGATTAGACCTGCCACGATCTCCCCTCAGCCCCCCAACCCTGCCTCTAGTTTCGTACTGCACTTGGAATTATTTGCTTAACGTCCATTGTCCCCTCCAGACCCTGTGCGTGCCTGGAGACCCGGCAACTGCCCGGGGTGAGTACGGAGCCTGCCGGGAGGGGCCCTTTGTTGACAGAGTTCGTGAGGGCGCGCAGCTCCCCGTCATCTATGGGGTGGATTTCACTGCAGATGCCTCTCTCCCAGGCTGGGCCGTTCCCTTCAGCCCCCCACTTTCCCTCCCCTGTCTGGCATCTCTGTCTCAGCTAAAACGTCCTGCCTCAGCCACAGCCTATCTCTTTCCAAGCAGGGTCCTTGCTCTGATCGCCAAGCCCACCTGCTCTTTCACTTCAGGGTGAGGTCGTTCTCTTTAGGGATCTCAAGCCCAGCTCCACTGACTTTTTCCTTCCTGCGGGGAGCCCCCTCCCCACCCAGCCATGCCTCTCTCCCCCCTCGGGAACCCCCGGCATGCCCCCGTGGGCGTGGGTTCGGAAAGGCTCAGCGCTCACACTGCCCTTCAGCTCTGCAGACCACCGTCTGGGGCGCCAGTCTCATCTCCAGACAAGGTTCGCCGTTCACTTGCTGCCCAGCCTCCTGTTGCCAGCGAGACCCAAATCCAACGTGATTTCAGGGAGGTTTGGGGGAGCTGTCCACACGGCGCTGTTTCATGACTGGGGTTCTGGTGGAATTCCTGGCCAGCTGGAGGAGGGCAACATCCTTTCCCCAGGACCCCGGAGAGCGTCTCGGTGGCATCGTTTGCATAGATTTGCCCATCGTCTGCTGCCATCTATCCCAGAGTCTGCAGCCACTGGCCTGGAAGATAACCTGGCCAGGGGCTCATTTTCTTTGGCAGGCGGCCTGGCAGCCTCCACCCAGGCTTCCGTAGCACGGGGATGCCCGTGCTGCGTCCCCCAGCCCTCGACAAAAAGGGTTTGGTTGTCTGGAATCGGTTCCTTCCTTCCTCCAATTGATGGGGCTGCTGGCGGAGGGGACCCAATCAGCTGAAGTGGCCTCTTGCTGTGGCCTTCGCTCTACTGATGTCCGCCACCCTCGGTCCCTTGATGGCTCCATCGTCAGTGCTCTCTCGCCCTTGTCCACCCGCTATGGGGTGAGATAAGATGGCCCTCGCCCAGCAGGGCAAGAGCCCTTGCTCTTTGGGAGACAAGGTGGGTAGAGCTGTGGCCACACCCGGGGGGCTCCTGGGGACTCTGGCCTCAGGGCTCAGTGCTCAGGGCTCAGTGCAGGCTGCGGCAGCACCAGGCCCCTTGGGGTTCTGCTGCTCTCTGCCCTGCTGGTGGCCCCCGTGTTCTCCCCTGAGGACCTCACTCCTCTGGGACACTGTGCCCACCTCATGAGCACCCCCAGTCCTCTCAGTTCCACACCCTGTCCTGCTGCCGCAGTGGTTCCTGCAGGCGTATGTGCCACCAAACCAGCTGGGCGACCGCTTGCTGGCCCAGCTGCAGCCTCTTGGCCCGTCCCCCTGTCCTGTCATCCAATGGGCTCGTTCCGCAGTCGGCTTAGGACTCCTAAAACACAATTTGATCAGCAACCCCTCATTAGGAAACTTCCAGTGCCTCCCTCTTGCCCACAGAGTCAAGTCACTTATCACTTTTGTTCTCTTTCCTAGACCCTAAGGCCGGGGGCTGGGGGTGGGCATGACATGCTTTTTGGTGTGTCCCTGCGGCACCTAGCCCAGTGCCTGCGACAGGCAGTAATAGTGATGGCAAACATTTTTGGTTGAATACTCTATACCAAATACTGTTTTCAATCCATTCAACAACCCCAGGAGGTAACTACTATTATTGTATTTTACAAATGAGGAAACGAAGGCAGAAAAAAATTAAGAAACCTGCCCAAAGTCCCAAAGCTAGTAAGTGGTGGAGCTGGGAATTGATCCCTGGTAGTCTGACCCCAGAGCCCACACTTTCAGCCACTGTGCAGAAATATGCTCCTAGATGTTAATATATGTTGTATGAACAGATGCATGCATTTATGAATGAATGGGGTTACTATACATTATAAGTTCTCCGACGAATACACTGATGCTTTCTAAAAAATGTAAACTCTGGCCCATGCGGTGTGGCTGTGCTCCAGCGTATATTCACCAAATGCAGTGAATGTGATTTACTGATGAAAGAGAATGTTGATGTGGGAGGAGCGGGGGTGGGGTAGGGAGTGGGGTATATGGGAACTGCTTATGTTTTTTAATGTAACGTTTTGTGTGATCTATTTATACAAAAAAGAAAATAAAATAGTCTTATTCCGCCTTCCTTTGATTAGAGATGAGATGAAGTAGTAGGTAAGGCTGTGGGTTTGAATCCTGGCTCCACTGTTTCTTGGCAGTGTAGTATGGAGCAAGTGGTTTAAGCTCTGCCAGCCTCCACTTCCACATCTGAAAATGGGAATATTGGCAGCACTTCTTGGGAAACAGATGCGGCTCAAGCAACCGGGCTCCCACCTACCACATGGGAGGTCCCTGGCTCAATTCCCCCTGCCTCCTAAAGAAGACTGCGAGCTGGCGTGAAGGGCAGATGCAGCAAGCTGATGCAACAAGAGACACAAAAAGAAAAACAGGAGTGACACAGCAAAGCAGAGAGCCAAGGTGGCTCAAGCAATTAGGTACCTTCCTCCTACATCAGAGGTCCTGGGTTTGGTTCCTGGTGCCTCCTAAAGAAACAAGGAAGAGGAACAGACACAGCAAGTGCGAACAACAAGGGGGTGAGGAGAGAGAAATAAAATAAATTAAAAATAAAAATAAAGCACTTCTTGTAGATGACATGAAGTAACATCACATGCTTAGCATGTGATGGGATTTAATATCCAGTCACCGGTATCCCGGCAGGGAAAGGAAGGTTGCCCCTTCTTTCCACTGCTCCTTGTGGATGTCTGAGCAGGAAGGTTGAGATGTGCAAAAAGGGTGTGCTTTCTGTTAGAGACCGCAGGGGTGGTAGGTGATAAAATCAAGGAGGAAGGGCCTGGAAGCTCTGGGAGAGGGGCCAGGGAAAGGTCCAGGATGGGGCTCCAGCTTGGAACAGAAGGTCCATAAACAGCAGAAAAGAAATGCCACCATCCCCCATGCTTGCCACACGAAGGATTCTGCAAAGACAGCTTCGCTTTTCCTCCTGTTTCATGTGAAAACCTGGTGTGAACTGGAGTCATTTTTTAAACCATAAAGCACTGCAAACACATTTATATTATTTTGCTTCTGTGCCATGCGTGGTTCCCCCCCCTCCCCCAACGCCTAGATTCTCAGATGTTTAGTGCACACAGACTGTCTTCCAAAAAATGTAATTTTGTGGATGGATACGTTTACAAACATTATGCTCTGGTCAAATCAGTAACGCTATTTTTCTCAATTGATGACTTCCCATCTCATTGGGTCACTGCCAGTATAACTCACCTGGAAGCCAGAATTGTCTCTAACAGCAAGCCAAGCATTCCATCTTGGATTTCCTCCTTTCCAGATGGGAAGCTGCCTGGGAACAAGGAGGGCACCTCTCTCTATCTCGAGGGCCCAGCACAGTGCCTGGCACTAGTCAGTGGACTTCTGGGTCTGGAGTCTGACCCTCTGGGTTCAAATTCTCAATCTGCCAGTAGCTGTGTGAAGTTAGCCAAGTTAGTTCATGCCTCTGTGACTCAGTTCTCTCATCTGTGAAACGTGAATAATCTTCGTTACCTGTTTCATAGTGTTATGAAGTTCTTTCTCTTGCTCTCTCTCCCCTACCCTCCCTCTTTCCTTTCCTTCTTTCTACTTTTCTTTTTTCTTTCCTTTCTTTCCTTCTTTTTCTTTCCTTCCTCTCTCCCCCTTCCTTCATTCCTTCATTCCTCCTTCCCTCCATCCCTTCTTTGTTTCTCTCTCAAATTGGGCCAAAAATGGTCATTTGGGTAGTAAAATCCCCTTGTCTTCATAGCGCTCTGTAGTGCACAAAGCATCTTGAGCACTTTATCTCATTGTATCTTAAATAGGAAGGTATTTGCATCCCACCTTTCAGATAAGGGAACTGAGCTTGAAGATTTGGCCAGGATCCTATAGCTAGTGACAGGCACAGCTAGAAGTCACACCCAGGCTTTCTGATTCTAAGACCAGATTCCTTTGGGTTAAAGGAAACCAGGCAGCAGTTTCAAAATAAACATTTACTGGGGCTAATACAGCCCTCAAATTGCCTGTTGCTTCCGAGGGGGGAGAAATGAGTCAAACTGGGTGTTTGACCTTGAGGGAAGCAAACACCCAGCTGAGAGGCTGAAGTGTCCCCCTTTCCTTGGGTGCCCATGGTGGATGTAGAAGCTCTGGCTCTGCTGGGACTTCATCAAAAGAGCTGTGGGTGCATCTGGAGGTGGCCTCCGTGCACCTGCTGCTTCCAGGCACCGGCTCTCTGAGATGAGCAGAGGATGGCAGGGAGCATTCAGCAAAGACCTCCCCTCACCACCGCAGCCTCATGAGCAGGTGAGACACCTCTGTGGGTCTTTATCCCTTTTTCAAGATGGGCAAACTGAAGTTTGGATTGTCACACAGGTAATAAGTAGCAGCACAAGCTTCAACTGCACCGCCGTAGCTTCAAAGTCCATTCTTTTTCCCCTCAGCCAAACAAGGTGACGTAAGGAGATAACATGGTAAGACCGGAAGGAGGTAGGAGCCTTGGGGAGAAGGGGAGGACATGGGAGTAGAAGGAGGGGGCACTGGGCAAAGGACCAACGTATATGGTGAGAAGCCCAAGTCATCTCTTTTTGTTTATTCTAGGCTGTTTCTTACGGTGGCAGCCAGTGTGCAAAGAAAGTATCCCAGGGAGCTCTGCCTCTCAATTGCCCATGAATATGAGCTAGCCCTGTAATTTGTTTTTTTAAGAATTTTTTTTAAGGAGGAATTGAACCCAGGACCTCGTACATGGAAGCAGGCACTCAACCACTGAGCTCCAGCCGCTCCCCTGTAATTTGGTTTTGACCAATGGATTACGCTGAATGTGAGACTGTGTGGCTTCTAAGGTGGGTTCTAAGCAGCCCTCTCGGCGCTCTCACTCTGGGGAACGTCAGCCACCATGTAGGTAGGTGGGCTAGCCTGAGACTGCTCGAGGCAGCCTGGGCTTCCTACCCAGAGAAGCTGCACGCAGGGAGGGAGAAGCCCAGCCGGGCCCCAGCTGTGCCAGCCTCCTAACCAGGCCTCCAGGATGGCAACTGGGTGCCTGGCCCTGCCGAGCCTTCCGAGGCTTCCAGCGCCGGCCCACACCTGCCTGTTACCGTGTGTGAGCTTCCAAGTGAGAGCTGGGCAGCTGAGCTAGAACCGCAAAAGATGATTGTAACGTATTTTAAGCCACTAAGTTTTGTTTTGTTTTGGGGGGGAGAGGAGAGAAAATGGAGCAATAGAAAACTAGAACATGCTCCACAAAAACTCCATGAATCGAGGCGTGTCTCTAGACCTGGAGAAGCTCTAGGACACGCGGGGCCTGGCACGTCTCCCTGGCCACCCTGCGTGTCTCAGGCAGAAAGGATCCGCAGAGCCATGAGCCCTGGTCCCTTAGCAAAATGGCCTGTTTCCTGATTCCTCCTTCAGGAGCTGCTGTGTGGCCCTGGACAAGTCCATCATTTTTTCCATCTATAAATCTAGGTAGTGGAGTCAATTGCTGAGAGTTCACGCCCTTCTCTGATTCACGAATTATCTCCCTGTGCCTGAGAACTGAACACACCTCCCAGAACTCACCAGCTCGGTGTGCCCTTTTCTTTGTCGTTCTGAAGGGCAGAAGGCCATGGAGAAGGGAGCCCCAAAGGAGCTCCATGGATGTCAGGGGGCTCCAGTCACCATGCAAGCCCGTGGAAGGGATGGGCACAAAAGTGGGGTGCCCAGGCTCCCAGCCCCATGCCCCTCCTTCCATCTGACAAGGGAGCCAAGTCCCACGAGGCCCCGGAATCCCCCCTCTACTTGAAAAGGGAGTGTTTCTGCCTGCCAAGGAAGGGGGGGCTCCTGAGAGAAGTGAGCTTCTGGGGAGGCTGTGAAGTGTCTGGTGACAATATTTGTGCCTAAAAATACAGCAGCCGAGAACTGACTTGTGACAGCCTTTGGCGTCATCCACATCGTGGTGTTTCCCCATCGTACCTGCTTCTCTCCCAGGGCTCCTCAGCGGCAGCCCTGGAGGACGGCCCAGGACCAGAGCTGCGGCCCCTCTGCGCCACGACTCCGGCCTGGTACCTGGAATGAAGATGGCACCTGCGGGTGAAGGGCCGGGCAGCAAGAGCTTCTCAACCAGCGTTGGAAGCCTGGCTCCTCCCACACATAGTCACATACACACAGGTGTCCCCGGCCACCTGCCCTTCAGGAGTCCATGCAGCCCTGATGGGCCCCCTGAGGGTCGGTGGCACAGGTGTAACGTCGGGTTGGCTGCAGCTGCAGGAGCGGTGCTCCCAGCTGGCCTGTGCTGGTGGAGAGGGCCTGCTCCCTGGACCCCGGGCCACGATGCCCAGCCTCCAGCTAACATCTTGGCCAGCTGGGACATGGACCAAGGAGCTCTTGGGACCACACGCTGTCCCGCTCTGGACCCTCTCCTCTCCTTGGGCCTCTCAGAAGATCCAAGCCTCCTCTGCCCAAAGGCAGGCCTGGAAGTTCTGAGGGGCTCCGGGCACAGCCCCTGATGCAGCCCCATTCCTGCTGGAATTCTCCCTGTGGGCTAAGGTCATGGCAGAAGTAGAGGGAGGAATCCCAAAGCGGGAAAGTCCAGGAGAAGGAATTTTTTTTTTTTTTAATCACAGAGGAATTTTGAAAGCGCGCGACCCAGCCAACGTTTGATAGAGAATTTTTCACTTGGCAAAGTGTCGCCATGCCAGCAGACGTCGCCATGGGCTCCCCACAGTCCAACCTCCCAGCACCTACCCTCACCCTACGGGGGTCCCCGAGTGTAGAAAATGCTGCACTGCCTTCTCCCTCCACACAGTGCTGAAGGCACCCCATGTTCAGCCCCTTTTCACCCTATGTGGCTTCTAGAATATATTTTAATCTCACCCTGAATCTAGATCCATTAGCTTTTGGCTTCTAAGAAATGAGTCAAAGTCTAAGGAATGCAGGCATCGGGAGAAGAAGCAAGGAATGAAAATTAGAGTTTCTGAGGGCAGGTGCTGTCTGCTTGTTGGTCAGCCCCTCTCTGGACACCTGGACACCTGGACACCTGGACACCTGGGCCAGGCCCGCCGGGGCTCCAAGGGCTCGAGAGAGCACTGAGCCGGGGCTGCTGGCAGACCCAGCTACTCTCGAGCCCGCAGTCCCTCTCCCCAGGAGAGCCGAGACCCAGACCGCCTGCGCCACACTTCCTTCCTAATCACTGGCTGTCGGCGTGATTGAACACCTTGACATTCTTTAACGAAAGTTCAGCTCCGCCACGACTCAGGGCGCTGCATGAGGAATGAGGTTTGCCTTGGATCCCAGAATCACAGAAATTAGAGATGAAAAAGGATGCGGAGGTCAGAGGCCGCCCCTCCCTGGGGGCCGTGTGCAGGTTCTTCTCGGTAATAGACTTCCCCTTACTCCTCAGATCCAAGCTGCTGCCTCCCCAAAGACCACTCTCTGGCTGTTTCCCAGAGAAGACATTGTTTATCGAAATGAGAGGTCTGCTCCCATCCCTACATGATTTGCTTTGAAATTTATTAATCATCCAAAAGCCGGTGAAGAGGGGCGAACCAAGAATGTAAAATCACCCTGCAGCCAGTGCTCCTGAGCAGGGAGAGTGGGGAGAGCAGGGAGGAGGGCAGGGGAGAAGGGAGGGGGGAGCGGGGAGGACGGCAGTGGGATGGGGGAAAGGGGCGGGAGGAGCCTGGATTTCCAGCTTGCTTAGGTCTGGGGCAGCGTGGGGCAGTGCAGTCTGCCCCCCACCACCACTCCCTTGGGCGCTAAGGACCACGAACTTGCTGTGTAACCTTTGGCACATTTCTTAACCTCTCTGAGCCTCAGTGTTCTCATCTGCAAAATGGGGGCTAATAATTCCCACTCTCGGGGCTGTGGGGAAATTAGGGTGTTAACTTGGGGGGAAGACCTCACAGTGCATCTGCTCCATATGCATTTACTCCATGAAGGAGAGCCAGTGCGGTAACCACTACCCTTCCCTCTCCAGATCCATCCCCTGCCCGTGGAACAGGGCTGAGCAGGCTGGTCCACTCAAACCTTCCACCATTCTCGGAGCCACTCTGGCATGTCAGGCTCTCCAGGTCATCACGATGAAGACAGACGTGCTTGCGGAGCTCCCCGGGCTCGCTGCGGTGGTGAGTTTCCTGGACGAAGGGCGCTAAGGCACTCTGGGGATGCTTGTCCTTTGAGGCAGAATTCCTCCTGCACAGCTTGTGACCTGGTGACTCGATGGGATGGGAGAGCGGTCCCAGGAACAGAAACAGCATTCCAAAGACAGTTCAGGAGGCCCAGCCTCTCGGCTCGGCCCCTGCTCCGGGGGTGTGGGCCAGCACCGTCTTCTGCCCCCTGGCTCCCCCCAACCCCGAGGACATGACCTCCCTTTCCTAGCCCTTGGCTGGTATCTGCCTGAGGAGATGCCTTTAGGCAACCCCCGCCGCACTAGCATCTAAATCAGTGGCCCTTAACCCGAGCTGTGCATCGGTGGTTCTTACCCGTAGCAGGGCTGGTGCACCGGCTGCACCAGCTCAATTCAATCAGAACCCCGGGGGTGGCACCCAGGCATCAGGGTCACTTAGGTCCCCCCAAGCTGAGAAGCAGCGATACAAGCAGAGGTGGCTGTGAGCTGAGAAGTGGATTCTGGACCTCTGCTCCCTGCTACCTTTTTGAACATCTCTGAGCAACCTCAGTTTCCCTGTTTGGACAAGGAGGGGACCGATAGGTCCCTCATCAGGCTGCAATGAAGGTGAAACAAGGTCATGGGAAGGAACCTCGGGAATCCCTGTGTTAGTGAGAGGGCGGGTGCTGGATCTCCGGCGGGCAGAGATCTGCTGGGGAGCAGGGGTGGGCGTGAGTGTTTCCTTGGGACATGAGCGCTGAGAGCACCCCGTGTTCGCTCTGCCCACGGGCGCGCAGGAGGCACCCCATGCAGGGCTTGCTCCCGTCTACCGGATCAGTCATCCGGATGCTGGACTCCCAGCCCCAGCACCTCTGCCGCGTCCTTTCTCTCCTTCTCCATCAGGCCCTGCTAGCTCTAGATGCTGTGTGTCTAGTACCTTCTGCCTGACAAACATTTGGCGCCGGCAGATGTCAGGTTCCTGGGTTAGAAAAGGGCCTGTATGAGTCACATTAAGATGCTCCATGACGAGCTGCCCCAGGCCCTTCAAGGAGGCCTGGAGGGGAACTGCCCCTCGGGCCGCGGAGGAAGGAGGGTCCAGGGAGAATGTGCTGGAGCCCCCCAGACCAGGACCCGGGGTGGGGGTGTGGGGGGCATTGTGAGGGGCGACAGAGGCGATACAATATACAGTCCCCTCCCTGGCCTAGAAGCTAAATTGGGAGTGACACACCTGGGCCTTAAAATGCTTGCAAAGCAACGTGCCAGCGAGTGCAAGGTAGTGAATCAAAGTGGAGGAAGTGCTGTGAGGAGGGAAAAAATGATGAGGCGAGAAGCCCTGGGGGGCGGGAGGATAGAATGGGAAGAGGTAAGTGGTCCAAGAGGAGATTTCAGCTGTTAGCGGAGAGGCTGGAAAGAAAATAGAGAACGGAAGAAAAGAGATCAGGGCACATTGTGAGTAGTAAGAGAAATGTTGTTTCGTGAAATTTTGTTTCCATTGTGTGTGTGTGTGTGTGTAAAGGGGCCCTGACATACCATTTGCTTCTTACTGTGAGCCATGGTCTAAAGTGAGATAAAGGCTTCGAGCTTGAGCTGCTCAGCTGTTGCTTTGGTGCCACGAGACGGGGGCCAACGCACTTTCCCTTTCAGAAACTCTCTTCACCTTCAGGAAAATGCCAAAGAGACCCCCTCCCTGGCTGTTTACCTTCCCAGATTTGCTGTGAGGCTGTAATAAGAAAGTAAATGTGAAAAATGCCTTTTTTTGGTAAGTGGAAAATTCCAAAGAAGAACAATCCGTTATCATTAGGTGAAGTTAATCAGAGCTGTATTCAGAAGAGGGGAATTCAGATCTGGAGTTTGAAGATGATGATGATGATGCTAATGACGATGACATGACAGCCAACCTCAGATGGTGCTGGCTGTGAGCTGGCCCTGCTGTAGGATGGGGGGAGGGTGGCTGCGGGGATGGCCACTCCTTTGGCCAGGGGCGTCAGGACCAGGGTTGGGCACTGGGCCAGCAGCACTTGGCAAGTGACACCAGACAGGGTAAGGCAGAGGGCTGGCGCCCCTCGGCACAGGGACATCGAAGACCATCTAGAGTATGAAACGTTGTCCTTGGGTGTCCCCAGAGTATCCAACAGAAGAGTGCTGAGGATGTCGGTCTGGGTCCCTTCCCAGTTGGAGGGGGAGAGAGGAGAAGAGCCTGTTTGGTGGGCCAGCCTCTCCTGTCCTCAGAAAAACCCTAGTTGCGACTCCAGCTAGGGCAGGCCTGCCTGCGTCCCAGGACACAGTCCTCTCTCAGGCCGCAGGTCCGGGCCGCCTCGGCTCGGCCTGTGGAGCTGAAATTCCAGGCCTTTCTTGGATGGTTGTGATCAGGGAGCAATTGAAGACTTGATGCAGGAAATTGGAGCCGCCAATCTCTTAACAATTGGAATATTTTTTTTTTACTCTCTGCATTTCACGAATGTGTGGTAAGTGCTTGGGAATCACAAAGGTCCTATAAGTGCTCAGTATTACAAGTCAAGTCCTGTTACAGCAAGTATCATTGCAATGAAACTTTCTGTCTGACAAAAGCAATTTCCATGTCTTGCTCGATGGCCCACTTATTTCAAACAATATTCAATATGCCTGCAGTGATAGCTCCCCTCGCTGAGCTCTCTGCACTCTGATTGTCCGACCTGCTCACTCTGGAACGCGCGTGTACCAGCACGTACCGTTCACCAGGGTTTGATGCTGATTATTCTTGCCTTCCCAGCTGGGTGAGGAAGTCTCAAGGATGTGGCTGGTCCTGCCCCGGGGAGCAGGACGTGCCGCCCCTTAGGCCTTGGCCAACTCATGCACCAAATGTTTCCTGCCCACCTGTGAAGTGCCAGGTGTCACACCGTGTGCCCTACTCCTCGGGGGCCCCCAGGCTTGCAGGGGAAGCAGACAAGCAAACCGCCGCAGCAGATGAGTTTGCGAGGTCCCTCCTAGAACAGGTCTCAGAGCAGGGGTCCGGGGAGGTGGCATCTCACATAGGCAGAAGGAGACCAGGGGGATTTCCTTGGAGGAAATGACATCAAACAAAAGACCTGAAAGGCAAGTGGGAGTTACCTAGGCAGGTGAGGGAACAGAAGGGGCAAGGCAGTAGGAGCTGGGCTAGAACTCTAGGTGGTTGGATCAGCTCATCTTTATTGAAAACTTTTCAATAAAAGTTTTCATTTCCAGGCACTGTAGCGGAGGTTTTACATACATTATTTCATTTGAGCTTCATGTCAAATGATTTGATTTGTACAATCACTACTATCATTATAAGCACAATCACCATCACTATTATCTTCAAAATCCAAGTCTAAATGCCCCTCCTCTGGTGAATTAGGCCTCTAATGAATCTTACCTAACAATAAGGCCACACTGCTAATCACAACAGCGTCAGCATTTGAACCCAGGACTTGACTACACTGGTAAGACAAACCGCCAAGCTAGGGGAGCAGAAAATGGCTCGGTCTGGCTCCAGCAATGCAGGAGGGTGGCAAGGTGAGCAGGGCTGGTCAGCTGGCATGGGGGTCCCGGGAAGACGTCCAGCAAAGCGCCCCAGCAGGCAAAGCGCGGGCCGGATATGGTTTTAGAAAGGTTCCTCTGGTTTCATTCCAAAGAACGTATTCAGGGGGCACGGTGGGAGTCAGGAGACCTAGTGGGGACTGCTTTTTAACCTAAGCAAGGGACTTTGATGGCCTGGGTTCGGGCTTAGTGCGGATGGGGAGGGGGTGAAAGGAGACAGAGCATTCCAGCAGGTGGACGTGGGACCGCAGCTGCACGGGCGCTGGGGAGGAGAAGCCAGCTGACCTGGCAGGGTGTGCAGGGAAGGGACCCAGGTGCAGAGGCTGACGTGGAGGTCCCACCGTCCCTTCCTAAGGGGGCTGGAGTGGCAGAAGGCTCCGTAGGTGGCCCACTGCTGGATGCTTGGGTGGCAGGTGAGGCTCAGAGCCCAGCAGGCAGGGTCTGGGGTTTCAGCAGGAGTGAAGCTCCCAGCCTCTGCGCAGGGTCTAGTGCCGCCAGGCAGGTGGGGAGCTAGGGAGTCAGGTCCAGGAAACAAGGTACAAGCTGGTCCAGCCTGGCCAGGCTGGGCAGGGAAGGGCTAGGGTGTCACTCCAGGGTTCCGGTGGTGCCGGGCAGGTTACGGGAGCAAATGCAGAGCCCGCCTCCTGGCAGCCCGAGGTAGCTGGCACCCTCCCTGAAGATCAGGGCACCCGTGGCTCGCCCAGGACGGACCTGCCGCGCGTGGTTCTGTCTCCTTCCTCAGTGCCCAGCCCAGGGGCGCCTGGCGCTGGACCAGCCCTGGGGGAAATTGACGTCCAGCATCGTGTTCCAATTTGCATCTCCGCCCCCACCCCCTCCCAACTTTTGAAGTTTGTGGTATTGACAGTGTGCAGAGTTTGGAAATCCTGGAAGGAGACAAAGTGCTCAGGGGGATGGTTCTAAAATAGATAGATAGCGAGGCCCCGCAGCCAGTATTTTGTGTGTTGTGGGGAGAGAAATATTTCCAGAGACAGCGACATCAGAATGCTACGGGAAAGCTCCAGAGAATTTAGTGCTTCTGCATCTCTTCTCCCTCTCATTAGGAGAGAGCAGTAGTGTTTTAAATTCTTTAAAGTGGCTCTTCAGTCAAGGAGGAGTTTATAAAAATAATGTCTGCAGCTGAGAGGACAGAGGGTGACAGGCAGCTGCTGGGGGGCGGGGTCGAGGGGACCCAGGCCCCGGGGGGCACAGCTGGGGGTGCACAGGGCAGACCCCTCAACCTCGGGGCAGAGCGGAGGAGATTCCATCACACCCAGCCCTGGCCAGCGGAGGAGCGCGGTGGGCCGGGGGCTCGGCAGGCTGATGGCAGGGACCCCCGGTGGCCCCTCCAGGCCCCTGAGGGCCGATGGCAGGTCAGGCTCCTTCCAAGCCACGCGGAGCTTTCCATGCTGCCCCCTCCCAGTAGGGGCAGCTCTACTCGGGGCTGTGGGGCACAGAGGGCAGAGCACAGCCAAATCCCAGCCCCACGTGCCCCCAGGGCCCGGGGCCCTGCACACCTTGTTGCGGCTGGCCCCGGGGGACACCCCAGGGCAGCCTTGAAAAGCAGACCCAGAAAGCAAAATTGGAATCATGGCAACTCGAGTGGAACGAAGACGTTTCACTTATTTTTTAGAAAATGTGTATTTTAAGATGAGACACAGAGCAGGCTCCCAATGAACCAAGGCAATGACAGGGAGAGAGGACTTGGAGGGGGAGGGGGAGGGCCCCATATGGCCCCATATGGCCCCTCCCCCTCCAAAGCGGGCAGCCTTTGGCCAAGGGTTCCAGGCAGGGTCTCAGTAAGCCTGCGCTGGGAAGAGCCAGGGGAGGGGATTTCATAGAGCAGGAGGGAGCACCAAGGCATGACTTGTCCCAGATCTCTCAGCAAAGATGGGAGGAAACAGTGCTCAAACCCAGGTCCTCTGACTCAGGTCCAAGGCTGTGCTCTGGCAGCCTCAGTGTGCTGGCTGATCTCCGAAGAGAGGCACCTGTAGCTCCCCCATCAGTGTGTGTCAAGTGCCCCCATCAGGAGCTGGCGTCTCTTCCCCTTCCCTGGCCCTGGGCTGGACACGGGAATGGCTTTGACCAATAGAAGGTGGCAGAAGTGACGCCATGACACCTCCCCCTTGGGATCCTGCTGCCATGGAAGGAAGCGGGGGCCAGACTATCGCCCAACGTGGAGAGGGAGAAGCCCCAGCAGCCCCTCCAGCCACAGCAGGTGCCAGACCTGTGCGTTAAGACACCTTGGATGTCGCAGTCCCAGGTGAGCCCTCAGCTTCCTGGAGCCTCCTGGTCCACCCGTCCTGCCATCGTGCGGCGCAGTAGGGCCTGCTGAGCCCAGCCAACCCACAGGGTGTGGGAGATAATAAACCTCCTGTTGTTTCTTATGTTGCAATAGAGAACGGAGATCCCCAATTAGTGCCACACTCCCCGCCCTGGGGTCCTGGCATGGGAGGGAACTGCCAGGCTATCTTCCCGGCTCTGGTACCTGCACTAAACCATCCAGGAGTGGTTTAGACTCTGCTCCGTTCATTACTTCCTTGCTCAACCCCTGTCCAGGGCTGGGCTTGCTCGTGTCTTTGTAGGATGTCTTAGTGCCTCCCTTGGACTGGGAAGGCCACGGGAACAGGCGGACAGTGTTCTTCACCCAGAGGGTGCTTGGTCATGATTTGGACACTCTGGGTCCGTCTGTCTGTCCAACTGGCTGCCTCGTAGGTTAAATGCCCGAATCAGACTCCACTGATCATACACTGAAAGGGGCGCTCTAGTGGGGAACTTATTTCAGTGGGATCATTCCATTTTGTATTTTATATGAGTGTATCTTTATGTTTATGGTATTTATATATATTTTTTTAGATTCAGTTTATATTTTGTGTTTCATTTTCTGCGCCTGGGCCAGGAGGGGTTGGTGCAGCCGAGAAGAGCAGGTTTTACAGGTTTTGCCATAGTGTCTTTGTTCCACGGGCACCTTTGCGGACCAGTCGGAGGTTTGGGGATCTCCCTCCACCCCACCCCTCCATCCCCTAACTGGCTATTGTCACACATGCTGTGCCCAGCTAATACCGCTTTGTTGTATAAACTGCTTACAAAACGACTAACATCGGTTTCCCTTTCATCGGGGAAAGCAGAAGGAGAGGAGAGCGGAGGACTGTAAATGGAGGTGAGCTTTTCCAGGGAGAGAAAGCTCTGCAGGATCCGGGCACTCCCTGCAGTTCTCCACCTCCAGCCATCCTCGTGAGCCTCTGCAGGGAGATTTTTCTGAATAATGGAACATTTTCCTGTTTTAATCAGATGCAATTTTGCAAGCAGTTTTTATGATTTAGCAAGTCCATTAAAACTGGCATTTGTTCTGCTCTGACACTCGAAAGGGGCTCCACAGAGCATAAACATTGGAAATTACTTGTAGGGAAAGACAATATTAAAATTCCCCAGGCTGGGTCTGTTGTCTGAGAAATTCTGTTATCAAGCATCGTGCCAGCTACGATCAGAGGCACTTGAGATATCTGCAGCTTCCTCTTTACACACTAGCTGGGGGCTCTGGAACTCAGGCAGCCATAAAAAGGCCAGGTGGTTTGCTCCTAGCCCTCTGGGCCTCCGGAGGTTGTGGATCTTAAAGGGGACGCTCTGGAAGAGCAGGTCACAAAGCACAAAATCTCAAGGAAGAGAGTGGATGAGCACATCTTGAAGGGCAATGCTGGCAATTGCTTTCTTACCCACAGTGAGTGATACTATATACTGACACATAATTAAGAAGGTCACTTTTATCAACTGCGTTTGGAGTCAGTTCTCAATTATCCATGTACTTACAGATGACCAGAAATAAAACACATTTTCCTTTTGCCGTCTCGCTGCTCCTGATCGGGGCTCCTCTCCCCCACAGGACCCAAGAGTCATAGAAGAGTCTTTGGAAACATTTCTGCTCTCCCACCAGATGTAGAAGCAATAGAAGAAGGCAGAAAAGTTACAGACTGGCAGATCAAACTACATAAAATTAAGAATGTATGTGAATAAAAAACTAATAAAGTATTCTTATAAAAACAGAGAAGACTGAAGGAAAATATTTGTTTTCAACATTTCAAGCAAAAGGTTAATGTTTTAAGGAAGCAGATGTGGCTCGATTGATAGAGCATCTGCCTACCATATAGGAGGTCCAGGGTTCGAACTCAGGGCTTCCTGGCCCATGTGGTGAGCTGGCCCACATGCAATGCTGTTGTGTGCAAGGAGTGCCAAGCCACACAAGGGTGTCCCCCACATAGGGGAGTCCCATGTGCAAGGAGTGTGCCCCTCAAAGAGTCACCCCGTGTGAAAAAAGTGCAGCCTGCCCAGGAGTGGCACTGCACACACACAGAGCTGACACAGCAAGATGACAGAAGAAGAAGACACAGATTCCCAGTGCCTCCGAGAATGCAAGTGGACACGGAACACACAGTGAATGGACATAAGAGAGCAGACAACGGGGAGGAGGGGAAGGGGAAATAAAAGATTTTTTTAAAAAGGTTAGTGTTTTAATATAAATAATGGATATACAAATTCATAGGAACATCCTAAGAGTCAAAATGGGGGTGGAGTAGGGTGGAGTGGGGTGGAGTTGGGAGAAAAATCACAAAACAGGCAAAAGATATGAACCATAATTATTGACACAACAAAAAGATTTTTAAAAGTGAACATACATTAAAAAGTGCAACCAAACTCATAGTAAAAAAAATTTATAAAAGTAGAATAAAGTGTTGTTTAGCAGCTAAGCATGGAGGATTGAACATGTGTTTATTTCCTCTCTCTTTCAAATCTTCACTAACATGAAACTAAAGAATAAAATAAAGGCATAAAGTCACAAGAACCAAAAGAACGGGAAAAGGGACATAGCATATACGACATCAACCAGTTTTCGAAAGACAGGAAGCAAGGGGGGCAGTGGCTGGTGGCAGAAGCTGAAGACCAAGGGTCTGCAGGAGGACCGACAAGAAGCCTGTTATCCCCCCACGGACTCTGGAGGGCACTCAGGCTCAGCAATGGGCCAGGCAAGGCGCAGAGGCAGATCGGAAGACTCAGCGGGGGAGGGAAGCATGCAGGGGTGGGTCATGGTGGGGTTCAAGGCTGAGGAAGAAGGTGCAGGTCTCCGTGGTACAGATAACCAAGACCAGGAGAGACTGCTCACCTGACATGCCTAATGGGGCTTTGAGAAGGTAAGAAATCCACCCAGGAGCTGGATGCAAAGAATCTGGAGCAAGACACGTGTGAATTGACCCTGCAGGACCAGCAGGGGTTCTGCTTGCTTTGGGGACCAGGTACCTGGGGCTAATGTTTGGGGAGGGGGCGGTGCCAAGGAGCAGGCTTTGGATCTTCTCAAGAGGAGTGTTGGAACTGAGACCTTTGCCTGGAGCCCGGCCCTCAGGTGGTTACACTCTCATGAAAGGATGGAAGAGAAAAGGACTGATGTCAGTCCAGGAAATGACAAGGAAGTTTTCTGGCTCATCTTGAACAAAGAGTGGGGTAAAGGTCTCCCCTGATAATTTGTAACTATGGACCAAGTCCTCATATGGGTTTGGTCTTTGACTTTATACTAGTGTCATGATACAGAAACAAACAAGTTGATACTTTTATATTAAAATGTGGTTCTGGGTTGATGATAATGTGCGACTCTTAACAAAAGCAAACACAAAATAAATGTCCTTAGAAAAACATGTGTTCATCTAAGTTTGCCTAAGATTCCTCGAGATGAACTCTGTTGAAGATGAGTTTACAATCCACAATTTAAAAACACGTTATGAATTTAGGAGGCAAAAAAAGGAAAGATTACCACAAAAGTCAGGACAATTGCTTCTTTGGGAAGGAGGGATTGTGATGGAAAGGCTTGCACAGGACTTTAAGATGTCAGAAATATTCTATATCTTGAAATAATGGAAGAAAAAAAGAAGGAATTCAAAACAAAAAGCTACCAAGGAAACAGAACAAGTAGATTTGGCAAAAAAAAAAAGTTTCTAGAAATAAAATGTGTAGTTATTGAAATAAAAAATTCATTGGAGAGAACAACTAGCAAGATGGCAGTGGAGTAAGGAGCTCCTAGAGTCAGATTCTGCTACAGGGCAGTCAGTAAACACCCAGAACAATCTGAAGCACCTTTTTGGGGTCCCCAAGAGAGTGGAAGAATATCCTGCAACATCCTCCAAGAAAAGGAAGAAGGAAACTGCCCATCTGCAGAGAAGATTCGTAAGTAGAGCACTCCACGCCACAGAGGCTGGTGCCCATCCTCCACTCTCCAGGGGAGCGGCTCCACAAGCCACCTCGGGTGCTGTTCCGCTGCTGGAATTGGAAGTTCCACGTCCCAAAAATGAGAGAGGAAGAGACAGTTGGGCACCAACTTCAGCTACTGATGAGCAAATTCAGTGGGCTAAAGTATAATCCTGAGAACAGCTAAAGTTTGAGCCTGTCCAAGTCAGAAAGAGGCCAGGAGCTGCCATCTTAACTCCGTGCCTGGCACGAGGGGAAGCGGGGTGGACTGAGGATCCCAGCACTGGTGGGAACTGGCTTCTTTCCATCCAGGTCAGATTGCAGGTCTAGCTTAAGACCTAGTGCCACCTCTGAAAGGTAGGAAGCTGGGGGGACCTGAGCCAGCCTGTCTGGGAAATTACAGGTCACGCCACGGAGGTTGGTGATCATCCTACTTTGGCAGCACAAGCTGCCCCAGGAGCTGTTCTGTGGCTGGAACTGGAAGCTCCATTTCCCAAAAACAGGGGAGGAGGAGATGGTTGGCCACCAATTTCGGCTACTGATTAGTAAATTTGACTGGCTAAAGTATGATCCTAAGAACAGCGAGAGTCTGAACCTGTCCTAGTCAGAAAGAGGCTGGTAGCCGCCGACTCTGCCCCCAGCATGAAGGGAAGCCCAGCTGACTGAAAATCAGTGATGGTAGGGAGACCAGTTTCTTTCACTCAGATGGACCTGCAGCCCTAGCCTAGGCTTCAGCCCCACCGCTGGCAGGGAGGAGGATGGTGGGCCCTGCACCAGCCTATCCAGGTAACTGCAAGTACCTTTGGCTGGCTCAGATTGAGTAATTGGAAGTCTATGGGGCAACTGCAGTCATCTTGGACCTGTACTGCATAGATTGCTGCCCGCATCTGCAGCTCCATCCCTGCCCCAGGCAGGGGAGAAAGGGGTGTGGAGCTTCATCAGTCTCTCTGGGCAACTATAGTCTATGCCTGCACAACTTGGATTATTCCACATAGCTGTGACTCTATCCCTACCCCTGGCAAAGGAGAAAGTTGGGAGATGCTTCCTTGGTTCCTGGGGCAATGAGGATAACTTGAGCCTCTACAGTTAATAGCATCAACTACATCTTTGGCTCCTACTTCACAACCAGCAAGGCAGAAAGGGCAGGAAACCCTAAACTAAAGAGAGAACCTGAACCCAGAGTAAACACTCAAGTAAACCAGATGCCAAGACACCAACAAAATGGGAAGCGGACTTGGCCCAGTGGTTAGGGCATCCGTTTACCACATGGGAGGTCTATGGTTCAAACCCCGGGCCTCCTTGACCTGTGTAGAGATGGCCCATGCGCAGTGCTGATGTGCACAAGGAGTGCCCTGCCATGCAAGGGTGTCCCCCGCGTAGGGGAGCCCCACATGCAAGGAGTGCACCCTGTAAGGAGAGCCGCCCAGCGCAAAAGAAACTGCAGCCTGCCTAAGAATGGTGCCGCCTACACAGAGAACTGACACAACAAGATGATGCAACAAAAAGAAACACAGATACCCGTGCCACTGACAAAGGAAGCAGACAAAGAAGACGCCGCAGCAAATAGAACAGAGAACAGACAACTGGCGGGGGAAGGGGAGAGAAATAAATAAATAAATAAATAAATAAATAAATAAATAAATAAATAAATAAATCTTAAAAAAAAAAAAGACACCAATAAAAATTACAATCCACATCAAGAAACAGGAAGATATGGCCCAATTAAAGGAACAAGATAAGCCTCCAGGTGTTGTGACAAGTAATCATAGATGTTCAAACAAATCTTCTTAATAAATTCAATGAGATAGCTAAAGAGATTAAGGATATTGAAAAGACATTGGGGAGAAGCAGATTTGGCTCAATGGATAGAGCATCCACCTACCACATGGGAGGTCCAGGGTTCAAAACCAGGGCCTCCTGACCCATGTGATGAGCTGGCCCACACGCATTGCTGATGCAAGCAAGGAGTGCCGTGCCATGCAAGGGTGTCCCCAGTGTAGGGAAGCCCCACACGTAAGGAGTGCGTCCCATAAGGAGAGCCGCCCAGCACAAAAAAAGTGCAGCCTGCCCAGGAGTGGCACTGCACACACAGAGAGCTGATGCAACAAAAAAAGACACACATTCCCTGTGCCACTGGCAAGAATATAAGTGGACACAGAAGAACACACAGCGAATAGACACAGAAAGTAGATAACTGGGGGAGAGGGGGAGAACAGGGAAGGGGAGAGAAATAAATAAATAATAAACCTTTAAGAAAAAAAGAAGACATTGGATGAGCATAAAGAAGAATTTGAAAGCATGCATAGAAAAATAGCAGATCTTATGGGAATGAAAGGTGCAATAAATTAAATTGAAAATAATTTAGAATCATAATAGCAGATTTGAGGAGGCAGAAGAAAGGATTGGTGAGCTTGAAGAAATGGCCTCTGAAAGTGAACATATGAAAGAAATGATGAAGAGAATAATGGAAAAAATTGAACAAAGTTTTAGGAAACTAAATGACAGCAAAAGACATGCAAACATACATGTCATGGGTATCCCAGAAGGAGAAGAGAAGGGAAAAGGGGCAAAAGGCATATTTGAAGAAATAATGGTAGAAAATTTCCCAACCCTATTGAAGGATCTAGATATCCATGTCCAAGAAGCATAACATACTCCCATCCAAAAAAATCTGAATAGACCAACTCTGAGCCACATACTAATCAGAATGTCAAATGCCAAAGACAAAGAGAGAATTCTCAGAACAGCAAGAGAAAAGCAATGCATAACTTATAAGGGATACCCAATAAGATTAAGTGCTGATTTCTCACCAGAAACCATGGAGGCAAGAAGACAGTGGTATGATATATTTAAGATACTACAAGAGAAAAACTTCCAGTCAAGAATCTTATATCTGGCAAGGGTTTCTTTCAAAAATGAGGGCAAGGTTAGAATATTCATAGATAAAAAGAAATTGAGAGAAGTTCTAACCAAGAGACCAGATTTTCAGGAAATACTAAAGGGTATGCTAGAGCCTGAAAAGACAAGATGGGAGAGAGGGGCCTGGAAGAGAGTCTGAAAATGAAGATTTTATCAATAAAAGTAACAAAGTGTCAAAAGAGTGATGAAAATAACATATGACAGATAAAACCCAAATATTCAGGAATAAACTTAACCAATGATGTAAAGCACTTGTATTCAGAAAACTACAACTCAATGTTAAAAGAAATCAATGAAGTCGTAAATAATTGGAAGAACATTCCGTACTCACGTATTGAAAGAGTAAATATCATTAAGATGTCAATTCTACTCAAATTGATATGCAGATTCAATGCAATCCCAATAAAAATTCCACCAGCATTTTTAAATAAATTGAAAACATGGCTATCAAATTTATTTGGAAGTGTAAGGGGTCCTGAATAGCCAGAAACATCTTAAAAAGGAAAAGTGAAGTTGGAGGACTCTCATCTCCAGACTTTAAATCATATGACCTAGCTGCAGTGGTAAAAAACAGTTTGGTACTGGCAAAAAGACAGACACATAGACCAGTGGAACCTAACTGGTAGTTCAGAAACAGACTCACATGTATGGTCAAGTGATTTTTGACTAGCCTGTCAAACCCACCCAGCTGGGGCAGAACAGTCCATTCAACAAACGGTGCTGAGAGAACTGGATGTCCATAGCTAAAAGAAGGAAGGAGGACCCCTATCTCACATGTTATTCAAAAATTAACTCAAAGTGGATCAAAAACCTAAATATAAAAGCAAGAATCATAAAGATTCTAGAAGAAAATGTAGGAAAATATCCTCAAGACCTGGTGGTAGGTGATGGATTCTTAAAGGAGATAAAAGGAGGACTGAGATGAACTACTGATGTTTAATGTCTGTAATGTCTGTAGAAGTTTTAATTAACTTAACTGTAAAAGTGTGGAAATGTGTAGAGTGGATGGTAACATAGTGAGTAACAGCCAGTTTATAAATGGGGATGTGGTTGAAAATAGTAGCCTAGGGATGTAAATGCCAATTGAGAGAATGCTAGAGAATAATCTAGGAACTGAATAGCACAGTAAACCCAGAGATGGATGAGAATTGTAGTTGATGGTACAGATGCAAGAGTGTCCTTTCTTAGCCAGAGCAAATGTACATCACTATTGCAGGTGATAGGAATGCAGAGAAGCATGAGAAAAATACAACCAGAGTGACCTATGGACAATGGTTAGCAGTAATAATGTAATATTCTTGCATCTATGCCAAAGATGTACTCTGTTGATAATGGGGCAGTATGGAAAATGTGTACCAAATGTACACTATGGGCCTGGTAATCATCTGATGATATTATCTCATAATCTGTAACAAATGTGGTGTGTTGATAGAGGGATGTTGTTTGGGAATTCTGCACATGTGCATGATTGTTTTGTAAGTTTACAACTTCTGTCATAAAAATGTGTTTTAAAAATAATAATAGGGTGGGCTGAGGAAGAAATACACCCAATGTAAGATAAAGACTATAATTAGTAATAAAATTTTGACAATATTCTTTCATAATTTGTGACAAATGTCTAACAACAATGCAAGGTGTTGGTGGAGGTTCAATGTTTGCATGACGTTAAGCATGTTTGCTTTGTAAGTTCATAACTTTTACTATACACTTATTGTTTATGTATGTTCATATATAAATGATATAAAGATAATAATAATGATAGGGTGGGTTGGAGGAAAATACTTTGGTTAGTTGTAATATTTTGATGAGGTTCTTTAAACATTAGTTTAAAATGTTTAATAACAACACAAGGTATTGGTGGTAGGGTGAGGTATGACAGTCCTGTATGATGTTATATATGTTTGTTTAGCAAGTTCACAACTATTACTATATACTTATTGTTTATGTTTGTTTATGTATAAGTGATATACTTCAATAAATTTTTTAAAAATTCATTGGAGAGAAGGGAGAGGCAAGATGGCAACAGAGTAAGGAGCTCCTAAAATCAGCTCATGCTACAGGGCAGTTAGTAATCACCCAGAGCTATCTAAAGCACCTGTTTGGGGGCCCCAGGAGACCAGAAGAGTATCCTGCAATATCCTTGAAAGTATGGAAGGAGGAGACTGCCCGTTTGCAGAGGAGATTCATGAGTAGATCATGCCACGCCCTGGAGGCCAGTGCCAGTGGTGCAAGCCACCTCGGAAACTATTCTGTGGCTGGAGTTGGAAGCTTCATTTCCCAAAAATGGGGTGGAAGAGACAGTTGGGCACCGACTTCAGCTACTGATTAGTAAATTCAGCTGGCTAAAGTCTAACCCTAAGAAAAGCTAAAGTTTGATTCTGTCCAAGTCATAAAGAGGCTGGTAGCCATCATTTCAACACTGCCCCTTGCATGAGGGGAAGCAGGGTAGACTGAAAAGCACAGTTCTGGTAGGTACCAGCTTCTTTCCACCCAGATTGGACTACAGCTATAGCCTGAACCCCCAACCTTACCTCTGGCAAAGAGGAAGCTGACTGGACCCACACCAGCCTCCCCAGGAAACTGCAGGTCATGCCATGGAGGCTGGTGCCCATCCTACCTTAGAAGCACAAGTGCCTCAGGAGCTATTCTGTGGCTGGAGTTGGAGGCTCCATTTCTCATAAATGGGGGAGGAAGAGACAGTTGGATACCAATTTCAGCTATTGATTAGTAAACTCAGCAGGCTAAAGTATAATCCTAAGAAAAGCTAAAGTTTGAACCTGTCCGAGTTGGAAAGAAACTGATAGCTACCATTTTGACTCTGCCACCAGCATGCGAACAGTGAAATTAAGGATTGGCTTCTTTCCACCAAGATCAGATTGGTGGAAACCTGAGCTAAGCTAACCTAACCTAAGCTCCAGCCCCACCTCTGACAGGGAGGAAGTGGGGGGGACCTGCACCAGCCACTCTAGGTAACTGCAGGTGCTTTTGGCTGGTGCAGACTGAATAGTTGGACACCTGGGGCTCCATCCCTGTACCCCATAGGATAGGAGAGGAGCTGTGTTTCCTTGGCCTTTCCAGGCAATTGCTGGCTTTTTCAGCCCACACGAACTAGTTTGTTGAGTGCCTCTGCCCCACTACCCATAAAATAAGAGGGGGCTGGTGTTTCCTCAGCCTCTCAGGGCAACTGCAGATGCACAAACTGACTGTTGGGAACCTATGGCTCCACCCACATCCCCAAATAGGACAAGAGAGGGACTGTGTTTCCCCAGCCTCTCTGGGTAACTGCAGGTGCTTTTGGCCCACAAAGACTGAATAGTCAGACACCTGTAGCTCCATCCCCATCCCCAAGTAGGATAAGAGGGGAGCTGGTTTCCTCAGTCTTTCCAGCAATGGCAGGCACTTTGGGCATACAGGGACTGAAATGTGGATCCACCCCCGCCACCCAGTAGGATAGAAGGGGGCTTGGTTTCTTCAGCCTCTCTGAGCAACAGCAGGCACTTTTGGCCTGCATAGCCTAGACTGTTGGATGCCTGTGGGTCTGCTCCCACCCCCTAATAGGATAGGAGGGGTCTGGTACTTTCCAGGAAAGAGTGGGTACTTTTGACCTACAGGGACTGAATATTGGGTACCTCTGGACCCACCCCCAACCTTTCATAGGACAGGAGGAGACTGGTATTTCCTCAGCCTCTCTGGGCAACAGCAGGTACTCTTGGACTACAGGGACTGAACTGTTGGGCATTGGTGGTTCCATTTCCAGTCCCTAAGAGAAAGAAGGGACAGCACTCTCACAGCCTCTCAAGGCAACTGCAGGTGTATTTGGCCTGCATGGATTAGATTGTTGAGCACTCCAGAAGGTCCATCCCCACCCCCAGCAGGGAGGGGGGGCAGTGCTATGTCAGTTTACCTGGGCAACTGTGGTCATTTTAGACCTGCATGGCATAGACTGCTGTCTATACCTGTAGTTTCACCCTTGCCCCATGTAGGGGAGGAAGGCATGGGAAGCATCAGTCTCTCTGGGCAACTGCAGACAACTTGGGTTATTACACATGACTGTGGCTCCGTCCCGACCCCTGGCAGAGGAGAAAGGTGAGGTGAGTTCAATCAATTCCTGGGGCAATGTGGGCAGCTTCAACCCCCACAGCTTACAGGACCAACTACATCCTCAGCTCCTACTACACAACCAGCAAAGGAGAAAAGTCAAGAAAGCCCTAAACTAAAGAGAGAAACTGCACCCAGAGTAAATACATTTAGTAAGCCAGATGCCAAGACACCAACAAAAAACTATAATCCATACCAAGAAACAGGAAGATATGGCCCAGTTAAAGGAACAAGATAAGCCTCCAGATAACATAAAAGACTTGAGACAATGAATCATAGATGTTCAAACAAGTCTTAACAAATTCAATGAGATGGCTCAAGAGATTAAGTTTATTAAGAAGACACTGGATGAGCACAAAGAAAAATGAAAGCATACATTAAAAAAATAGATCTTATGGGAATGAAAGGTGCAATAAATGAACTTTAAAAAACATGGGATGCATATAACAGCAGATTTAAGGAGGGAGAAGAAAGCATTGGTGAGAAACTGAAACTGAGAGAGTTTATTACAAAGAGACTGGCTTTGCAGGAAATACTAAAGGGAGTTTTACAGTCTGAAAAGAAAAGATGGGAGAGAGAGGCTTGGAAGAGAGTCTATAAATGAAGATTGTATCAGTAACAGTAACTGAAAGTGTCAAAGAAGTGGTGAAAATAAAATATGACAGATAAAACCCAAAGGTCAAACTGGATGAAATAAGAACTGCTTTTACAGTAATAACATTGAGCATTAATGGATTAAACTCCCCAATCAAAAGACACAGACTGGCAAAATCGATAAGAAAGTATGAGCCATCTATATTCTGTCTACAAGAGACAAACCTTTGACCTGAGGATACCAATAGATTGAAAGTGAAAGGTTGGACAAAGATATTGCATGCATCCATATCAGATTAAATAGACTTTAAAAGCAAAATTAGAGACAAGGAAGAACATTATATATTAATAAAAGGGGCAATTCACCAGGAAGAAATAACAATCACAAATATATATGCTTCTAACCAGAATGCCCCCAGATATATGAGGCACACATTGGTAAAACTGAAGGGAGAAATAGATATCTCTATAATAATAGTTGGAAACTTCAATACAGCACCGTCAGCATTGGATAGAACATCTGGGCAGAGGGTCAATAAAGAAACAGATAACTTGAATGGACTAAACCTAATAGACATATACAGAACATTGCACTCCAAAACAGCAGGATATACATTCTTTTCAAGTGCTCATGGATCTTTCTCCAGGATAGACAAAATGTTGGATCAAAAAAGATCTCAATAAATTCAACAAGGGAAATGGACTTTGGCCCAGTGGTTAGGGCGTCTGTCTACCATATGGGAGGTCCACGGTTCAAACCCCGGGCCTCCTTGACCCATGTGGAGCTGGCCATGCGCAGTGCTGATGCGCGCAAGGAGTGCCATGCCACGCAAGGGTGTCCCCCGCGTAGGGGAGCCCCACGCGCAAGGAGTGCGCCCATGAGGAAAGCCGCTCAGCGTGAAAAGAAAGAGCAGCCTGCCCAGGAATGGCGCTGCCCACACTTCCCGTGCCGCTGACGACAACAGAAGCGGACAAAGAAACAAGACGCGCAAATAGACACCAAGAACAGACAACCAGGGGAGGGGGGGAAATAAAATAAATAAATAAATAAATCTTTTTTAAAAAATAAAATAAAATAAATTCAACAAGATCAAAATTATACAAAGTACTTTCTCTGATCATGATGGGATAAAACTGGAAATCAACTAGAGGTAGAAAAAGGGAAATTTTTCAAAAATATATGGAGATTAAACAACACACTCTTAAATAATCAGTGGATCAAAGAAGAAATTTCTAGAGAAATCAATAAATATCTCAAGATGAATGAAAATGAGAACAACATATCAGAACCTATGGGATGCATCAAAGGCAGTGCTGAGAGGGGAATTTATAGCCTTCAATGCTTACATTAAAAAGAAGAAAGAACTGAAATCAATGACCTAACTACACAGCTGGAAGAACTAGATAAAGAACAGCAAACTAATCCCAAAGCAAGTAGAAGGAATGAAATAACAAAGAGCAGAGCAGAAATAAATGAAATTGAGAACAACAAAATAAACAATAGAATTAACAAAACCAAAAGTTGGTTCTTCAAGAAGATTAACAAAATTGACAAACCCTTAGCTAGACTGACAAAAACAAAAACAAAAACAAGAGAAAAGATGTAAATAAATGAAAAAAAAATTAAAATGGGGACATTACTACTGACCCTAGAGAAATAAAAGAGATCATAAGAGGATACTATGAACAACTATATGCCAGACAACCTAGACAATGTAGACAAAATGGAAAAATTCCTAGGAACGTAGAACCTACACTGACCCTAGAAGAAATAGAATACCTCAACAAACCAATCACAAGTAAAGAGATTGAAACAGTCATCAAACAATTCCCCAAAATAAAAAGCCTAGGACCAGATGGTTTCACAGGTGAGTTCTACCAAGCATTCAAAGAAGATTTAATACCAATCTTGCTCAGTCTTCCAAAAAATTGAACAAGAAGGAATGCTATAAAACTTTATTCTATGAAGCCAATATCATCCTAATACACAGCCAGATAAAGGTATTATTTTTTTAAAAAAGAGGAAATTACAGACCCATTTCACAAATAAACATGGATGCGAAAGTCCTTAATAAAATACTTGTTAATCAAATCCAACAACACATTAAAAGAATTATTCACCCTGATCAAGTGGGTTTTATACCAGGTGTGCAAGAGTGGTTCAATACAAGAAAATCAATGAGCATAATGCACCACATTAATAAATCAAAGAAGAAAAATCACATGATCTTATCAATTGATGCAAAAGAGGCATTTGACACAATACAACATCCCTTCTTGGTAAAAATATTACAAAAGAAAGGAATTGAAGGAAACTTTCTCAACATGATGAAGGCCATATATGAAAATCCCTCAGCTAACATTGTACTTAATGGTGAAAGACTGAAAGTTTTTCCATTGAGATCATAGACAAGACAAGGACGCCCACTGTCACCACTTTGTTCAATATAGTGTAGAGGTTCTAGCTAGAGTAATTAGGGGAGAAAAAGAAATAAAGGGTATCCAAATCAGAAAGAAAGAAGTAAACTTTCATTCTTCACAGTTGATATGATCCTATATCTAGAAAGTCCTGAAAAACTACAACAAAGCTGCTAGAGCTGATTAACAATTGAAGTAGAGTGTCAGGATACAAGATCAATACGCAAAAATCAGTGGTATTTCTATACAATTGTAATGTGCAATCTGAGGGAGAATTCAGGGGGAAAATTTCCATCTATAATAGCAACTAAAAGAATAAAATATTTAGGAATAAACTTAACCAAGGACATAAAGCACTTGTATTCAGAAAACTACAATGCATTATTTAAAAAAATTTTTAAGATTTATTTTATTTATTTCTCCCCTCACCCCCCCCCCCCCCATTCCCCTCATTGCCTGCTCTCTGTGTCCATTCACTGTGTGTTCTTCTGTGTCTGCTTGTGTTTTCATTAGGTGGCTCTGGGAACTGATCCTGGGACCTTCCAGAGTGGGAAAGAGGCGACTACTCTTTTGTGCCAACTCAACTCCCTGCTCTGCTATGCCTTCTTATTTTCTCTCCTCAGTGTTTCTTGTTGTGTCATCTTGCTGTGCCAGTTCTCAGCATTGGCAGGCACTCCTGTACCATGCAACTTTCCTATACTGGGCAGCATTCCCACACAGGGGGCACTTCTGCACAGGGTGGTGTTCCAGCATGGGCTGGCACACTGTGTGGGCCATCTTGCCATGTGGGCCAGTTTACCCTCACCAGGAGGCCCTGGAAATTGAACCCTGCACCTCCTATATGGTAGATGGGAGCCCAATTGGTTAAGCCACATCCATTTCCCAAAAGAAATTTTTAAAAAACTAAATAATTGGAGGAATATTCTATGCTCATAGATTAGAAGAATAAATATCATTAGGATGTCAGTTCTACTCAAATTGATACACAGATTCAAAGCAATCCCAATAAAAAATCCACCAACATTTTTTAAACAAATGAAAAACACAATTACAAATTTATTTGGAAGGGTAAGGGGCACCAAATAACCAGAAACATCTTAAAAAGGAAAAGTGAAGTTGGAGAACTCTCACTTCTGGATTTTAAATCATATTACCTAGCTATAGTGGTAAAAACAGCATGGTATTGGCTAAAGGTTGACCAACAAAACCAAGTTGATTGTTCAGAAACAGGCCCTCACATCTATGGTCAAGAGATTTTTTTTAAAAAAGATTTATTTATCTCTCCCCTTCCCCTCACTACCCACCCCCCCCCGCTCCAGTTTTCTGTTCTCTGTGTCTATTTGCTGCGTCTTCTCCTTTGTCTGCTTCTTTTGTTGTCAGTGGCACAGTAATCTGTGTTTCTTTTTGTTGCGTCATCTTGTTGTGTCAGCTCTCTGTGTGTACGGCACCATTCATGGGCAGGCTGCACTTTCTTTCGTGCTGGGCGGCTCTCCTTACAGGGCGCACTCCTTGCACGTGGGGCTCCCCTAAGCAGGGACACCCCTGTGTGGCACGGCACTCCTTGCGCACATCAGCACTGCACATGGGCGAGTTCCACACAGGTCAAGAAAGCCTGGGGTTTGAACCACGTCTACCTGGGGTAGATGGATGCCCTAACCACTGGGCCAAGTCCAATTCTCGGGTCAAGAGATTTTTGACCTGTCGAATTCACCCAGCTGGGGGAGAACAGTCTCTTCAACAAATGGTGCTGGGAGAATTGGATATACATAGCCAAAAGAAAGAAAGAGTACCCCTATCTCACATCTTATGCAAAAATTAACTCAAAATGGATCAAAGACCTAAATATAAAAGCAAAAATTCTCCTTGCAGAAAATGTGGGAAACATCTTCAAGACCTGGTGGTAGGTGGTGCATTCTTAAACCTTACACTGAAAGCACAAGCAACAAAAGAAAACATGGAGGGAATTGGACTTGGCCCAATGGATAGGGTGTCCATCTACTACATGGGAGGTCCACGGTTCAAACCCCGGGCCTCCTTGTCCCATGTGGAGCTGTCCCACACACAGTGCTGATGCATGCAAGGAGTGCCCTGCCACGCAGGGGTGTCCCCCATGTAGGGGAGCCCCATGCACAAGAAGTGCATCCCTAAAGGAGAGCCACCCAGTGCGAAAGAAAGTGCAGCCTGCCCAGAAGTGGCAGCCACACACACAGAGAGTTGGTGCAGCAAGATGATGCAACAAAAAGAGACACATTCCTGGTGCCGCTGACAACAACAGAAGCAGAGAAAGAAGAACACACAGCAAATGGACACAGAGAACAGATGGAAGAGCGGGGGGAAGGGGAGAGAAATAAATAAAATAAATCTAAAAAAAAAAAAGAAAACATGGCTATACGGGACCTCCTCAAACTTAAATGCTTTTGCGATTCAAAGGATTTTGTAAAGAAGGTGACACTCAATGGGAGAAAATATTTGGAAACCACATATCCGATAAGTGTTTAATTTCCATTCCATATAAAGAGATCATCTAACTCAACAATAAAAGAACAAGCAATCCAATTTAAAAATGGGCAAAAGATTTAAAGAGACGTTTCTCCAAAGAGGAAAGTGTCCAAAGTGGACAAAAAGCACATGAAAAAATGTTCCATATCATTAGCTATTAGGGAAATGCAAATCAAAAAGGCAATGAACTATCTCACACTGCACAGAATGACCGTTATTTTAAAAAACAGAAAAGAATAAGTGCTGGAGAGGATGTGGAGGAAATAGGAACACTCCCTCACTGTTGGTGGGATTATGAAATGGTGCAGCCTCTGTGGAAGACAGTTTGGCGGTTCCTCAGGAAGCTAAATATAGAACTGCTATATGATTCATAATTCCTCAGGAAGCTAAATGTAGAACTGCCATATGATTCATAATTCTTCTCTAGGAATATATCCAGAAGAACTAAAAACTGTGACATGAACAGACATCTGCACACTGATGCTCATAGCGGTGTTATTCACAATTGCCAAGAGATGGAAACAACCCAAGGATCCATCAAGCAATGAGTGGATAAACAAAATGTGGCATATACATATGATGGAATACAGTGCTGCAGTGAGAAGAAATGAAATTGGGACACATATGGTAAGATGGATGAATCCTGAAGATGTTACGCTAAGTGAAATAAGCCAA
Source organism: Dasypus novemcinctus (assembly GCF_030445035.2). Taxonomy (NCBI): domain Eukaryota; kingdom Metazoa; phylum Chordata; class Mammalia; order Cingulata; family Dasypodidae; genus Dasypus; species Dasypus novemcinctus. The sequence goes on along the minus strand of NC_080699.1, from coordinate 26,104,677 downwards.
ACACAAAAGGACAAATATTGCATGGTCTCATTAATATGAGCTAAATATGAAGAATAAACACACGGAGTTAAAACCTGGAGTATACGTTATTAGGAGATAAGAGGAGGGTTGAGAAGACTGATGCTTAATGTATGTAGAAGTTTTAATTAACTCAACTGTAAAAGTGTGGAAGTGGATAGAGTTGATGGTAACACATTTAGTGACTAGCAGCTAGTTTACAAATGGGATTGTGGCTGAAAAAGGGTAGTCTAGGGATATAAATATCGATTGAAAGAGAGCTAGAGAATAATCCAGGGACTGAATAACACAGTGAACCCAGAGGTGGAAGAGAATTGTGGTTGAGGGTACAGATGCAAGAGTGTCCTTCTGTGAGCTAGAGCAGGCATACGTCGCAATTGCAGAGTGGTGGGAATGTGGAGAAGCATGGGAAAAATACAAGTGGTGTGACCTATGGACTGTGGTTAACAGCAATAATGTAATATTCTTCCATCAGTACCAAAGATGTGCTGTGTTGATAACGGAGGGGTATGGAAAAAGTGTGCCAAATTTATGCTATAGATCATGGTTGGTAATAAGAGTCTGATGATATTATCTCATAATGGGTAACAAATATTCCACTACAGTGTGGTGTGTTGATGAAGGGGTTTGTAGGTGAATTCTACACATGTGCATGATTGTGTTGTTTAAGTTCACAACATCTGAAATAAAAATATATTTAAAAAATAATAGGGTGGGTTGGAGGAAAAATACACCAAATGTAAAATATGGACTATAGTTATTAGTAATATTTTGATGACGCTCTTGCATAGTTTGTAACAAATGTTTCACAACAATGCCAGGTATTGAAGGGCGATGTGTGGGACCCCTGTATGATGTTATGCATGTTTATTTTGTAAGTTCACAACTTTTGCTATACAATTATTGTTTATGTATGTTCGTGTATGAATGATATACTTCAATTAAAAAATCCACTGGAGATCTTAAACAGTGTATTAGACATAACTTATGGGATAATCAGGGCCTCTCTCCCCACAGGACCAAAGAATCATGTAGAAGAGTCTTTTGGCACATCTCCACTTGTCCTCTAGATGCAGAAGCAATAGAAGAAAGCTATTAAAACTAAAAAATAAGTTCTAATAAATTACCCATAATGCAACAAAGAAGAGAAAGAGAAGGAAAATATTAGAGCTTAAGAGATATGGAGACTAGAATAAGAATGTTTAAGATATGTCCAATAGTAGTTAAAGAAGGACAGAATAGAGAGACTAGGGAAGGACAATATTCCAAGAGATAATGATTCAGAATTTTCCAGAACTGGAAATAACTCATATTTGGGAATATGAAGATTCCTAAATAAGATAAATAAAACTAAATGCACACCTAGGGGCTTTGCTGTGAAACTTCAGAACACAATGAAGATCTTTGAAACAAATAGAGATAAAAGACACAGATTATCTACAGAAGAATAAGTCTCCTGACTCCAGTTATCGCAAAAGCACCCATAGAAGTCAGAAAATAATGGAAGAATATATCAAAGCTCTAAGAGAAAATAGCTGTCAACCTGAATTCTATACATAGCTACAACTTGTTTTTTCAAGTCTAAGGGTGAGATAAAGACATTTCAAATATACAAATATTGTGAGATTTAACTACAGATCTTTGCTGAAAGTACTAATCTGGAATAAATGTAAGAAAACATAATGAGAAAAAAACCCAACATGATATATAAGCTATTAAACATACATCATAATAGTGACTAACTTGGGGGTGTAAATAAAAATGGAAATAAAATATGAGCAAATAATATACAAGTTGGAGAAGGGGTGATAAGAGCTAAAATAAGGAGTCATAAATTTCTTGTTTTATTTTTGGAATAAGACAAAGATACTGATTAACTTCAGATTTCATGTTAAATATAGATGTAAAAATTCAAGGGTACACATTTAAAAAGTCAAAATAAAATGTATAACTTTAAAGTCTCGATTGTTCCAATAGGATGCAGGGAAGAAGAAAAATGGAACAAGAAAAAGCAGTGTGTGGTAAATTGTAATTTCCAAAAGTGGTCACAACAGTATTTCTAATCCCATATGTTCTTCCAGAACCTTGCCATTTCCCAGTCTATTCCCTCCCCTCGAACCTGGGTGGAACTTCGTCCTACCTTGACAAATGGAAAGAGATGGAAGCAATGCTATATGGTTTCTGAGGCTAGATCATAAAAGGCAATATGGCTTCCACCTGGCATGCTCTCTCTTTCAAGCCACTTGCCCTTGGGAGCCCCCGCCATATGGAGAGGCAGCCTGTAGGTTGTTTAGACCCAGGACCCCAGCTAATGCCTCTTCCGACAACCTGCATCAACCATCAGACACATGAGTGAGTGAATTCTCCACCGATCCCAGCCTACAGCCTCAGAGTATTCCAGACAAGGCCCCAGACATGGTGGAGCTGTGCCCTGTCCACACTCCTGGCCCACAGAGTCTGTGAGCATCATAAGTGGCTTTTTTATACCACTAAGTTTTGGGGGACTTTGTTACATAGAAGCAGTGCCTGGAATACATGGTATAAAAAGCCCCAAGTAAAGTAGTAGCATTAAATCCAATATATAAATAACCATTAAAAGTAAACTAATCTCCCTGTTTAAACCAAGAATGGTAGATTGGATTTTTTTTTTTTTAAAGCCATGTGTCGTTTGTAAGAGGCACATTTAAATGCAAAGACATAGAAAAGTTGAACATAAAAAAATTATGAAAAGATATACTGGTCACATACCAATCCAAAGAACACTGGTGTGGAAGTCTTTTATTGTAAAGCAGCATAACTTTTATTATTAAGAATACAGATAGGCACTCCATAATCAGGAACCATTTGTCACAAATATATAGTAATTCCAAGTTTGCATGAAACTAGTAATGCAGTCTTAAAAGAAGTAAAGTCAAAGTTGACAGAATTTCAAGGAGAAATTTACATATCTAAAATCATAATGGCAATTTTAACATAGCACTCAATAATTGATAGGTTAAGCAGATAAAATTGAATAAGGACAAAAGGTTTGAAAAATACAACCAATCAGCTCCAGCAGCATCTAACAGTTGGAGAATCACATTCTTACCAAGCGCACATGCAATGTCTACAAAAATAGACCATGTACAGGGCCCTAAAACAAGTCCCAACAAATACTAAAGACCTAATATCACACAGACCCTGTATTTGATCTGCAGTATAATTAAGTTAGAAGTAAATTTTTAAGATCTTTTAAAAATATCCTACAGGGTCCTAAATTTAAAAATGCTTGTTTAAATAACTCATGAGCCAAAGAAGAACTAAAAATGGAAATTAGAAAATATTCACACCTAAAAGATAAAGAAAACACCACATCTCAAAATGTGTAAGATGCATCTACAGTATTAATTAATGGAAATATAGAGCTTCAAATTCTTAAATAATTTTTTTAAAAAAGAAGAAATATTAAAAAGTTAATGACCAAAGAGTTCATTTTAAAAAGTTGGAAAAGGAAGACAAGGTAACCCTAAGAAGGTAGAAAGAAGAAAACAATCTTGTAAAGGCAGAAATTAGTGGAATAGAAAATATTATAATAGGGAAATTCAATAAAACCAGAACATGGTCCTTTGAAAAAAAACTAATAAAACAAACAAACCACAGGCAGGACTGATGAGAGAGAAAGAGAGAGAGAAGGAAGAAGGAAGAAGAGGAAAAAGGGAGGACAAGGAAGAGGAGGGGAAGAGGGAGAGAGTGCCCGTACAATAAGTCAAATAAAGAGAAAGGGTGAGCGAGAAAGAAGGAAGGAAGTTATGAGAGAAAACAAATCTGTCACTACTCATAGACAATATGATTCTCTACATAGAAAAGCCAAGTAAATCTAAAGATAGGATACCTGAATTTATACCAGAGTAGGGCAAAGTTCTGGCAAAGTACTGAAATATAAAAATCAATTGCTTTCCTAAATACCAACACTTTCAGTAGCAACATAACTATAAGCTATACATGGATGACTGTAACAAAAGATATGCAAGACATTGGGGAGAGAATTAGAAGAGCTTATTGAAAGTATAAAAATATTTAAATCAATGGAGACTATTCATAAATAAAAGGTTACAATGTCAAAAAGTTACAAATTCCCCATAATTTGTACAAGCAAAATTCCAACAGAACTTTCTGTGGTCCTTGACATTCCATCCTGAAATTCATATGGAGGAACAAAGGAGCAGGAAGAGTCAAGACTACTATGAAAGAGAAGCATATGGTGGGGCGACATCCCCTAAGACATAGCAAGACTTAAGACAGTGAGATATTGAGGCAGGGGAGGAAAAATTGACGAATGGAACAGAATAAAGTGCTCAAAAACAGACATGTGGAAAATTGATATATAACACTGGTGACGTTACAAATCATCAAGTAAATGGTTTTGAGACAATTCACAGCAGATATGAAAGTCATTTTCAGGGAAGTTGAAAAGCCAAAGTTTTTAAAAAAATACAGAAAAATACAGTATCAGATAATGTCCTTATGAACTTAGTGTAGAGAAGGAGTTCTTAAGTCAGAAAAAGCAAAAATTATGAGGCAAACTTTTGTGTATTTGTACTTAAATTTAAAACTTCTGAACTACAAAAGATGTCATATCTAATGTAAGGGGGAAATGGAAAGGAGAAATGAGATTATAAGGCTGTGAGTCTCTAAAAAAGAGTCTGGAGGTTGTCAGAAGGAATACCCCTATGTACAACTGAACAGAGTCTAAGAGACAGATAAGGTAGATACAACCCAGGTATTGGTTCTTTTGAGGGATAAAGAGACCCACGGGTTCTATGGTCATGGCAGAAGGGGTTCACTGCCATGACAGGTGGTCCTTCTTTGGAGCTGGTGTTTCTGCGTGATGGAAATGGACTCAGAGGGGATCTCTTTTCACAAGACTTGCATGCTACTTTATTGGAATTGTAGTTGGTGCTGGGTTTAAGATATATGTAGGGGATTTGAATCTCTGGACTGATAATATGACACCCAGGCCCAGAGCCTCAACAGACTTCAGCTCCTACACTTTGACTTATTGGACTTACTCCACTCAGCTAACATGGAGTTGAAGAAGGTCAGCCACCACAACATGGAGCCTAGAGTGTCTACAACTAGACGCGGGAAGAGTGCATCCAGTACCCATGTGGAATCTAAGCCCTCACTTGACATAGGTGTGCAATGGACACAACCAATCCAATGTCCACAGAGGAAATGTGAAATGGGTGTGGGAACGGTAGCCATGGGGGCTGCTGGGTGTGGGGAACGGGAGGAAGAGATGAGATGTGGAGGCGTTTTCGGGATGTGGAGTTGTCCTGGATAGTGCTTCACGGACAATTACGGGACACTGTAGATCCCCCCAGGGCCCACTGGATGGAACGTGAGAGAGTCTGGGCTATGATGTGGACCATTGACTATGGGGTGCAGTGATGCTCAGAGATGAACTTACCAGGTGCAATGGATGTATCACGATGATGGGAGAGAGTGTTGCTGTGGGGGGAGTGGGGGGCGGGGGCAGTGGGGTTGAATGGGACCTCATATTTTTTTTTAATGTAATAATGTAATAAATAATTTAAAAAAAATAAAAAATAAAATAAAATAAAAAAAAGATGTCATAAATGAAGTAAATAGACAATCTATAACTAGAAAAGATATAATTAACATATATAGCTGGCAAACCACTAGTTTGTAAAGTTACAAAGACTTCCATAAATCATTAAGATGAAAATAAACAATCCAATAGAAAATTGGGCTAAAGTGATGGACATTCAGTCCATGGAAGAGGAAACTTGAAAGCCAACAAAAAGATGCCCAAATTGACAATTAAGAAATACAAAATAATAGCGATACACTGTTTCACACTAACCAGATTTGCAAAAATAGAAACACCTGACAATATGGACTACTGACAAGGATGTAAAGCAAGAAAACCCTCTTATGTTAAATAGAAAATATATTTTTAAAACCCTCATATGCTGCTGGCAGGTAGGCAGATAAATGGAAACAGCTTCTATGGAGAGCAATTTGCCAACATCTAGTGAAGTTGAAGAAGCCTGTGCACTATGACACAGCATATATGTCTACAGAAATTCTTGCACATGTTCTCAGGAATAAAAGTACAAGGATGCTCAGACTAGCACTGTGTCTAATAGTGAAAAATTGGAAATGACCTAGCTCTTCATTAACGGGAGAATGATTAAATAAATAAATTTGATCCAGCAGTAAAGCTACATACGTCACCATTGATAGAACTCGGGAAACAACATTGAAAGAAACAATTTGGAGAATAATAGATATGCTTTGAAGCTGTTATATAAAAATGTAAAATATGTAATGCAATATAGTATATTGATATATGTAGCAAAAGGATAAAAATATGCACAGGAGTGAAAAATACCAAAGAACAGTGGTTACAATTTGGGAGGGAGGGAAAAGGGATAGTTCAGTTGAATTTATCATATTTTATTTCTTAAAAAAAAAACCGCAAGGATGCAAATATAGCAAAATGGTTAACAATTTAACAGATGGGGGGAGCTCTTAATATTATGACATTATCTCCCATACTTTTCTGTAAGTTTGTAATAATTTATAATAATAATAATAATAATAATGGAAGACTTAGCATGGCAAAGAGAACAAGGGAAGGTATCTGCAAATGAAAGATATATTTAGGTGTCTTGAAGACAGCAGATAGTGAAGTGATCACTGATGAAGCCAGGAACAGAGGGGACTGCTACAGATTCTGCAGTCAACTACACCAGAGGAAGCAGGTTTTGAGATTGGATGCAGGGACAGCGGAGAGTGGGAGTCATACATTAGAGCAACAACCAGGGAGGATGATTGAAAATCCATATACCAAACAGTAGCTGCCCCTCCCCACATGGCGGAATTTCCTGACAGGCAAATTTCTACCCTATAGACACCCCCACGAGAATATGTTTCTTCCAAAAAGAAACTAAATAATTTCAAAGCAAAGATCTCCCTTTATTCTGACACTTGGGAGTACCTCAGCAAAATGGCTGGCTCATAGCCCAGGCACCCCAAGATGAATGAAGTCCATCAGTCAACCAGTGCTGCCCATGAACACACGGCTCCCAAGCAGCCCTCCATTCCTTCATTTTATTTATGAAAAATTATCCAAGAATTTCCAAATACTTTAGATCTGGGGGAAAAAAATACAACAAAACTGAACCTCGAAGGAAATGAAGATAATTCAGGCTACAGAAGATCATTTAAAAACAAACACTCAAAAGAAAGACTCTAATTATATCTTCTGGGAAATTAAAAAGGCTGTGTATACGTATAACAAGAACAGCATGCTATCAAAGAGGAATAATGAAAACACAGAAAGCCTCTTAAAAATTAAAACATATAAATATACATATATATTTTAAATATGCCTTAAATTTTTAAAAAAATTAGCAGAAGGCTAAGAAGATAAGGTCAAGAAAATCTTTCTGAAAAGAGAATTAAAAGGGTCAGAAAATATGAATATGAAAGAAATAAAATAAAAGACATAGATGACCGATTCAGACAGTCCATCATTTGGTTAAGAAAGAGAAAAGAGAAAAAGAAGGCAAGGAAAATTTCAAAACAATGCTACAAAAGAATTAAGTCAAGCATTCAAATTGAGAGGTTCTAGCCAGTACTCAAGAAAATGAATGAAAACTCAGAAGAGCATGGCTGAAGAAAGGGAGTAAGTAATATTTTGACAATGCTCTTTAATCATTAGTTAAAAATGTTTAAAAACAATGCAAGTTATTAGTGGTACGGTGAGATGTTATATATGTTTGTTTAATGTTATATATGTTTGTTTTGTAAGTTCACAACTATTATACATTTATTTATGTATGTTTATGTATGAGTGATATATTTCAATAAGTTAAAGAAAGGGAGTAAGGAGGGTAGTGGTATAGGTGGGAGATCATCTACAGCGAATTAGAAACAAACTGGCAGTGCACTTTTCTTCTGTAAGCATTGAATGCAAGAAGACATTGAAGCTAGACTTCAAAGTACTGAAGAACAATTTTTACCCAGAAACCTCGAGGCCTATACTTAACTAAGTACCACAGCAGTACAGAGATATCTTCAGGAACGTAAGACTCAGCTAATTTATCTTTCATGCACTCATTCCTAGGAATTTACTTGAGGATGTGCTCCTGAAAAATAAAATGCAGTAAAAAAGGAAAATATGGGCTGGGGAAAACATTGGCTACAACCCAGGAAAGCAATAATGGGCAATCCCAGGACTGACCAGATCATCTAGAGAGCAGCCAGGCCAAATTGGAATAGGATGATAAAAAGTCTCTGGGAAGAGTTCTCAAGGGAAAACAGAAGATGGAACACTGGTGATGGTGTGGGGGAAGTGGACATGATGAATTCTATAAAGACAAATGATGCATGCGAAAAAAGAAAGGAATTAGAAACTCTAGGGATAATCAAAAGCCACACCAAAGAATATGTAATTAATTCGATGAGGCAGTAAACAACAATTCCATAAGCAAAGCAATAAACAAGATGGATTGATTTTTACCAAAAAAACAGTGATATTAGGAGAATGAGGGAAGAGGTGGGAGACATGTAAGAGAATTAAACATTCAACTATCAGAACCAATAGCAAATGTGTAACATATACGTAAATCAAGATACATCAGTAAAGACATATTATTTTGAGATATGAAAGTAATTACCAGAGTAAATACATCTGAGATAAAAATGGTTCTCCTGGGGAGCAGGACTGAAATTGTTGAGAGGGGTAGAACTAGGAGCTGTTGTATTTCATTATAAATCTTTTGGTATTTTGGCTTTTAAATCATTTGTCCAAATTTGCTTTTTAAAAGCAGCCTCTTTCAGGTTCTGGTAGGCTTTAAATGCTTCCAGAGTAAAGAGATTGCATTCTAATCTTTATGCAAAGGGGAGCCATGGAAGGGTTTGTAGACCCTGGTAAAGCAAAATTCTTCTCAAAATGGGACATATTGTGTGCTAATACAACATACACAGTTGCTGGTATTTAGTACAAACTGAAGGCAAAGGGCTCCAGCAAAACAAAGGCACGAACTTTTTAAAAAAATCTGATCTCAAAATGATCGAAATAGTTTTCATGGGAAAGAGCAGAATTTTCTGGAATTTCTCACCCTTTTTGGGCTTGCTGTTGATTTATTTTGAGTTCTGTAGGAGAGGCGGAGGGTGGTTGCACCATGATCTTTTCTTGGCCCTTAGTGCCCTTGTGTGAAGCCCCAGACTATCCTGGCCAGATTCACCACACCATAGCTTAAGCTGAGCTTGTGGTCAGCAAAGACCTTGTCTTCCCTCTTTAGGAACTATGTCAGCACCATTCTGTTCTCTTGCAATTCCCTTTTTTTTTTTTGAGGTCATCAGGGCCGTGGATTGAACCCAGGACCTTGTATGCGTGAAGCTGGCACTCAACCACTGAGCCACGTTGACTCCCCTGAGTTGGTTTTTTCATTTATTTTGCTTGTGTGCTAGTTTGCTTTTTCAGGAGGCACTGGGAACCGAACCCAGGACCTCCCATGTGGGAAGCAGGCACCCAACCACTTGAGTCATATCCGCTCCCCTTGCAATTCACTCTTAAATAATCCAAGTATGGGTTTACAACTGTCACTATAAAATTACTCCCTGGTTTCAGTCTCATTTAATAATCTGATCAGATAGTTTAAATTGTTACACATGTTTCTTGGTTAACTATCTCAAATCATTGATAAATATACCAAACAGGATTAAGATTGGAAAATAAAGAGATAGCCCTTTGGCATGCTTCCTGAGGCTTCCTTGAAAGTCAAGGATGGCTCGGAGGTTTCCACGGGCATTTCTGCCCCGATGGCTGGAGCCTGCTTGGAGCACTGTGCCCAAAAGGATTCTGAACCTCCATCTGGATTCAGAGGAAAAGAGTGATTCAGTTGGTTAGTGATGTGTGCTGCAGCTGCGGGAGGAGGGAATGGTGGTGTAGATATCACATGTTGCCATCCCTGCTCCAAAAGAGCCTCAAAATCATTAAACAGCATTTGTTTCGCAATCTCCTTTAAATCCACTGTACAGTGCTGCCTTCCAGCCCACATTTCTCCATCTTGTTTAAAAGGATAGGGGAGGCTTTGTTGACTACACTGCAAAATCAATAAACATTATGTCTGTAACATTCTCCGTCTCTACCAGTCTAGTAACCCATCAAAGAGGGAAATGAGGTAAATTTGGAATGCTTCATTCTTGGTGAACTGGAGGCAGAGTTCCTAATGACCGCCGCTTTGTTTCCAAAATTGGGCACAACGTCTTTATATTGCCTCTCTTCCAGATGTTTTCCCAGTCTCTATGATTTCTCCAGATTTCCAGCCAATGGCTCTGAGATCCTATCAGTGAGTTTTCAGCAGAAAAGTAAGTCTCTTGGACCTGGAGATGGAGACTAACTCAAAGCAATAAAGAATTCCTTTAATATCTCTTTGCCTGTTGATCACTAATTTTACTGCTGTTGTTTTCATTATAAAAATAACCCAGGTTTATTAAAGAAAATCTCGAGTCTGTGGAAAAGTGGAAGGAAGAAAAATCACCCACTCACTCCTTTTTCGTTGCAAAATTTTTGAGAGTTTGCTTTTGTGTTTTTGCATATAGTTCATAACGATTATAATGGGTGTGTAATATTGTATTCTGTTTTATCATGTAACATTCTATCCTAAGAATTTTTCAAGTCGGTGTTAAGTTTTCATCAGCCTACTTTTAAATAGCTGCGTAGTATTCCATCTAGGGAATGTACCAAGGTTTACTTAATCATTCCTCTTCTGTTGGCCACTTCTCCCCCATGGGATGAAGAATGGAGAAGGATTTCCTGAGTGAAAACCCACCTGGGGATTTTTCCTATTTAAAATGTATTCATTATTTAACAAACGCCAGGCACTGGGCTGGGAGCTGGAGACGTGAAAATGAGCAGAGCCCTCAGAGACTAAAAAGAACAAAAAAGTAGGGCCTGTGAAAAGACAAAGGAGCAGTGGGTGTAACTAGAGTCAAAGGAGATTTGTCCAGAGTCTTAAGAGCTTTGCCTGCCCAGATCAGGAGCTGCCGTGCTAACCTGAGCTGGGGGATGCTCTGGAAGGACTTTAGGTCGTAGCCAGAAGCCCCATGCGTATGTGAGTTTTGGTTCTGCATGTACAAGCTGGGTGACCTTAGGCAAATCACTTGATTCCAAAGTCTCATTTTCTTTTTCTGAAAATTAAGGATGCAAATTCCTCTGCTACCTACCTTTCAGGATTACCGTGAGAATCAAAGGGAGGTAAACTATGTGAAAGAGCGCGCGCACACACACAAGGACAAATCCTGGTGGAATGGAATTCAGTGCCTCTCTCTCTCAGCTATCTAGCTGGGAGTGGGCGTGGGGAAGGGGCGAGAGGAACAGGTGGAGGTGGGAGTGCCTGGTTTCACTGGGCCCCTTTAGAACAGCAGTAAGAAGTTAGGGGAAGCGCTGGGAAAGCCAGGAGGAGCTCCCTTTCAGTCTGGCTCAATACGAGCAGGCCCTGCCCCAGCCCCCCAGCCCCGGGTGGCGCCTGCCTACTTCTCTGGGCTCCCACTTTCCCTTCTGGTATCAGGTAGAAGGAGAGCATTCTTCCTTCAAAGGCCAGTCTTGTTCTGACCCCCTTCCTACCCGAGTTAATCCTCATCAGAAGGCATCTGAGCTCTTCTTCAGTCCTAAGCTGCAGCAATTTACATGGGAACCTTGGAATGACACCTTGTGGGGGCCAGTTCTCTCTTTGCCCCAGTGGCTCACAGGTAACAAATACACACAGGTACACACACATGCATGCACACTCATGTGCATGCACAATCACTTTGGAAACTTAATCGAAGCGCCTTTGCCATTTCACAGGGCTTTTTTTTTTTTTTAAGATTTATTTATTTATTTCTCTCCCCTTCCTCCCCACCACCCTGGTTGTCTGTTCTCTGTGTCTATTTGCTGCATGTTCTTTTTTGTCCGCTTCTGTTGTTGTCAGTGGCATGGGAATCTGTGTTTCTCTTTTTTTGTTGCATCATCTTGTTGTGTCAGCTCTCCGTGTGGGCAGCGCCATTCCTGGGCAGGCTGCACTTTCTTTCGCGCTGGGCGGCTCTCCTCACGGGCGCACTCCTTGCGCGTGAGGCTCCCCTATGCGGAGGACACCCCTGCATGGCAGGGCACTCCTTGTGCGCATCAGCACTGCGCATGGGCCAGCTCCACACAGGTCAAGGAGGCCCGGGGTTTGAACCGCGGACCTCCCATGTGGTAGACGGACGCCCTAACCACTGGGCCAAGTCTGCTTCCCCATTTCACAGGGCTTTTACAAACCTTCTTTCAACTGATCTTCACCATCACCACGAGAGGAGAATAAATGGGGTATTACCATTAGACCTTTTTACACGGGAGAAAACAGAGGCTCAGAGAATTTAGATGCCCTGCCCAGAGCGTTAACAAGCAAACCTCCGCCTGCTGGCAGGATGGCCCTGACTTTTCTTTGCGCTGCGCCCCGGGTCCACACCTGGGAAGGCAGGACTTAACACCGGCTGCCTCAAGCTGGGATAGAACCACCTCCGAAGATGAATCCCAGCCCAGGTCGGCAACCTTCCCCCAACATCCTCCTCCTCTAGTTTACCTGCCACGTCCCCCATGGGCTAAAGAAAGGAGAAGGATTTCCTGAGTGAGAACCCAGCCTGGGAAAGCCTAGAAGACTTGCAGTGACCCAGAAACCCAGGGTGGGCTGGCTCCCCCTTCCTCTGAAATGGACTTCTCCCAGCCCTGGAAGCCGGCAGATGAAAGGGAAACCTTAGGATAGTTGATGGGCTGCAACAGCAGAGCACCCTCCAAATTGTCTTGGCAAGATCAAACCCTGAGGCTACGTAGGTAATTCCATCCTGAGGAATGTCTCTTGTTTCTTTGTTCTGGTTTTCACTTCTGATTTGAGGCACCAGGATAAATAAGCAAACAAAGTGTTCCTGCAATTCCCAGGGCTGTAGGGAAGGGAAGCCTCAGGCTTCTGACATTCTCTGCATTTTTGTCCCAAAACTTTTGGATGCTGCGGTAGTCCCTTGCTGGGGCTTGGGCTGCGGATGCCAGAACAGTGGAGTCATCTTTGTCCAGGCCATCCCTGGGGGGCCTGGTTTCTGGACAGAGATGACAGGAGTGTTGATGGGGTATTCAGTTCCACCCCCTGCCCACACTCTCTCTCTGATTGTCTCGGGGATCAGGTGAGAGTGCTGCGACCCACCCATTGTGCTCTCCTCTCACTCGGGGGCTTTGTAAAGGGCAATTGGGTAGAGCAAAGGTCTTGGTGTTCTTTCTAATGTCCTACCTTCAAATCCCCTCTGGGCCCCATCAAGCTCTGGAGTATTAGAAAAATTGCTGTACCCCTTTGCACTTCAGCACTTGTAAAGAAAACCTTCCTTTGTTAATGACTAGAGCGATCATTTTTAGGGGCTATTGGTGCTGTTCCTGATAAAGTCAACCCAGGGGAGGACTCCTGTGGTTGGACCACATGCTTCTCAGAAGGCAGAATCCCACCAGAAGGGGGCAGGTAGTGCTACTGTCAAAGAGAAGGAGGGTGTTCCCACGAATAACCTGCCATTGCGAGGGACACGTGAGATGAGCGTGGGTATGGAGGCTGTCAGCGCCTTAGGTGGGCTCTGCAGGTGATGGTCAGGAAAGGGGCATCTGCCCATGGAGGAAAATCCAGAACTATGGAACTCCTGGGTCTAATGGGGATAGGACAGGGCCGCCAAGCCTTGATGTGCCTCTCAGAGCTGGGAAGCCAGAAAGTCCAGCTGCGCCATATCACATTCTCTGTTTTTCTCCTTTACCGTCCCCTAGCTCTTCGTAAAACATTATTTGTGGCTGAAAGGGGTAGTTTAGTGAGATTAATGTCAATTGAAAGAAAGCGAGAAGATAATCTAGGAATGGTATAATATAGGCATTTCCGTGGTAGATGATGACTGTGGTTAATAGTACAAACACAAGAACGTTCCTCTATTAAAAGGTGTTGAGAATATGGAGATACATGGGGAAGTATAACTAACGTAACATATACAGTTAACCCTAATATTGTAATATTTTTACAGCAATGGCAAAGAAGGTACTATCTCAATGCTAAGGGCCAATAATGGGGGTGTAGAAGAGGGAATGGAGTTTTTTCTTCTGGAGTAAAGAAACATTCTGAAATGGACTGAGATGATGACAGCACAACTCTGTGATGAAACTGAGAGCCGCTGAGTATACACTTCGGATGGATTGTACAAGACAGGGGACCGTACCATACAGTGAACCCTGTGGCCAGTGATGGACTGTGGTTAACAGGAGAAATATGAGAATGTTCTCTCATGAGCTATAACAAATACAAAATACTAATACATGGTGCTAATAATAGGAAGGTTTATGGGGAAATACACGAAATATAAGCAATGGACTACAGATAGCAGTAATATTATAATGGTGTTCTTTCATCATTTGTAATAAATGTGTCACAACAATGTAAGGTGTTGATGGTGGGGTGATGTATGGGAATTCTGTTTGGTATGCATGATTGGTTCTTCCAAATTTGAAATAAAAATTTTTAAAAACTGGCATCCCTCCCCAAAAATACACTGAGAAAATGTGAATGATAATGAACTGGCTCTCTGACTCACACACATACCTGAGAAATAAAATATTCCACCATAAAAGTCATGTCAATGTTGTGAGCTTACACACCATACTAAGTAGTGCCAAAACAACCTGCCAAAAAATTATGCTCTAGATGTCAATTTTGTCATTTACTTTTTTCTATAAAATATTAGGAAATTTAAAAAATTATTAGGGGAAGCAGACTTGCCCAATGGATAGGGCGTCCGCCTACTAGATGGGAGGTCTGCGGTTCAAACCCCGGGCCTCCTTGACCCATGTGGAGCTGGCCCATGCGCAGTGCTGATGTGTGCAAGGAGTGCCACGCAGGGGTGTCCCTCGCGTAGGGGAGCCCCACGCGCAAGGAGTGCCGTGCCACGCAGGGGTGTCCCGAGTGTAGGGGAGCCCCACACGCAAGGAGTGCACCCGTAAGGAGAGCCGCCCAGCGCGAAAGAAAATGCAGCCTGCCCAGGAATGGCGCCGCCCACACGGAGAGCTGACACAAGACGATGCAACAAAAAGAAACACAGATTCCTGGTGCCGCTGATAAGGATAGAAGCGATCACAGAAGAACACACAGTGAATGGACACAGACAGTAGACAATTGGGGGGGGGAGAAATAAATAAAAAATAAATCTTAAAAAAAAAAAATTATTAAGACCAAGTTCTAACACTGTCTTCCCAGTACCATGAGGAAGAAAGAGGAGGCTTCCGTCCCTCCCCCGGGCTGACTGTTAAGGGGAAGCAGATTATTCTTAGAGGCAGAGACAAGATCCAGAGGCCATCCACCCCTCTATATCAAGAAAATTCCCTTCCAAGAGCCACTTCGGAGGTTTGTGGTCTTATTTTTATTAAAGAAAGATGGCACTTCTTTATAGTAATAAAATGTATAAGAAGTTCATTCAGAATGCTTTTCTCCTTGAGCAGAGGTCAGTGGGAGGTGAGGGGCCCAGGAATGAGGAATCACCTAAATATACTGCTTTTTAGACTTTTATTTTAGTGGCAGAAACCTCTCTTTTGACCAAAATCTTCTTTGGGATAGCGATACATGAAACTGGTCAAACTGGAGGTGCTCTGGCTGCAGGAGGTGGTGGGGAAGAGTCTTTCCCACTTGGACCCTTCCTGTTCCTACTTCAGTCCAAGTTTTAGCTCCTTGGGGTCCAAGCTCACACTGCCGGTTAGTGGAGAAGTGGGACTCCAGCCCAAGCGTTTCCCAAATGGGGTTCCAAGGCACACTGATTTGCTGCTGTCCAGTCTCGAAGCTCTCCACCAAGCAGGTAAGGACTGGGCTGGTTGAATTCCTTGCAGGGGTTCCTTGGGGAAGTGGTGCAGTGAGCAACATCCATTACACTACATAGGTGGTGCTCTTTCATCTGAATGTCTACTTGAATTGCCAGGTCAGAGCAGGTCACTTCCCTTTGTGGCAAGGGGCCCATGTTGCTTCTGGAGGACTTTTGGTTCCTTGTTCCCAAGTGGCCCGGCAAGACTCCAAGGTGCAGCCAGACGGGATGGGGAGAAAGGCTGCATGGGTTTCCGTTAAATGCAGTTCCAGGTAGTGGTCCAACTCTCTCTCTTCACAGATATCAATACTTCTGAATATTGACAGCTGTTGTGCTCTTTCAGCGGCGTCCAGGCTAGCTGCAAGATGGCTGGCCTAACAGTGCACACGCCTGCTACAAATTAGAGCTTCCGCATTATTTTGAACTACTTGATATGAAAAAGTTTAATAGGATTCAAAGCCATTAGCATTATCACAAGGTATTTTAACATTACATTTGTCAAAAGAAAAGGAAGCGCTGTGAGAGTCTTTAAATATAATTTTAACTGCTGTGCATTTTTGAATGCGCTGCTGACTTTGGCACATAGTTTCTTGTCAATGGAGATTATCAAGAATTTGAAGAGATCTGTATTGAAAACCTGGAAAAAGAATTATATGGAGCCGTTTCGAACATGAGACCAATATGAAAATTTATATCCACAGGAGCAATATTGTTATCATTTAAAAATTAGGAATTATTTTCTAAATTTCTAAATGCTGTGCAAATTTAAATGTTAACATCGTCCCTAAAATACCTCTTATTTTTATTCATTCATTCGAAAAATATGATTTGAGAGCAAAGCAATATTCTAGTCCTGGGAATATATCATGGAACAGACAAAAAAAAAAACCTGTCCTTACCGAGTTGACATTCTAGTGGATGGAGGCAACAGATAATAATAATGTAATAAATATAGCGTGTTAGGTATAAGTACTATGGTAAAAAAAAAAGTGAACAGATTAAAATAAATTGAGAATGTTGGAAAGTGTGCAATTTAAATTAAGGTGGTTAAGACAGAACTTACTGAGAAGACAACATTTGAGCAAAGATTTGGAGGAAGTGAGGAAGTAAGCGATAAGGCAGACATGTGGGGCAAGAGTATTTAGGCAACGGAGAGGGCAAGTTCAAGGGCCCAGAGGCAGAGCAAGCTCCGTGTGCTCCTAGAACAGTGAGGAGGCCTTTGCAGCTGGCATAAGGGTGTGGACTTACCTAGCCTGTCCAGCCAGGCTATTGATCCCCCCTGGGATTTGGGTTTTAAGATGGGGATGCATGGTGATGGAAGCATTTGAAATGTGGTGTTTTGTGGGGTTTTTTTTTGGCAGTGGCCAAAGAGGCATCCATTGTCCGGTAGCAGTGGTCACAGTCTTCCAACCTTGGTGCCAGGCTCCTGGTGTGTTCTTGGCCCTGACCCTGACCTCCTTGGTCCATGCATATTTTCTAAGTTCCCCATACATTCTGTGAGCTATCGATATCTTTCCCCCAAATCCCTTTCTGTCTAGCTTAGCTAGAGTCAGTTTTTGTTTTTGTAATCCTGAACCCTAACTGCCCCGGGGCAGGCCACTTAACTCCTCCCACTCTCAATTTCCTCTTCTATAAAATGGAGAAAAGATCAATTTCCCAGAATTAAATACGACGATAAAATTTCAAGCACCTAAACTACTACTTGGCAAACAGTAGAAAACTTAAACAACGTTATTTCCTACTACCATAAGTCTCTTTTCCTCTGGCCTTTGCCTTGGCTTGCTTCCTCTTTGAATTAGAGACTGCTAATTCATCTCGTTGTCTTTACATCTCTTGGAGGACAGGCACGTGGTCTCAAGACCCGGGCCTGTTGAATAGGTTGGAGAATTGGGAACAGGGCAGAATTAGGGCCTTTGAGGGCTTGCGGGTGTCAGCGGGATCTCATTAGCTAGCCCATAACTCAGCAGATGATGCGGATGGGCCCCTGGTTCCTGCATCCTGCGGTGCCAGCGCGGGGGTGGCAGCCCCGTCCATCAGCACTGCCGTGCAGGCACGCGGTGACGCCTGAGTCAGCGTGGAGCAGTTCGTTCTGGGATGGAGGCTGGGGCAGAGTGAGGTATCCGTTCCACCAGCACCTGGCGTCTCTGAGGCTGTATTAGCAGGGGGCTGTCAATCTCCAGGCAGAAAAACAAGAGGCAGAAAGAAGAAACAATCAAGAATCAGACAGCAATGGGAGAGAGGGAGCCAGAGGCTGGGGGACTATTTTAAGTAATGTTTGATAAATTACCTGCCTGTCCTGGCCTCCCCATAAAGGAGATGCTGTCCGTTGATGTTCACTTTTGACAACTCACCAAAATGGCAGGGTGGGGGATAAGACAGACTAGTGGCTGCGGGAGACAGCTGTGTGTTTTCCGCGCCTGGGCCCCAAGGGGGGTCCGAGTCCTTTGGCCGCAGGTTCACATGTGGCCACCCATGCAGGAGTGGGTGCTTGCATGGAAATGTCCAGCACCCAGGGAGCCTGATGGCTGTGCTCATTCATATGCACGGCTGCGCATGAAGCACACAAGGGTGCTCGATCCAAGCTTCCACACACTGCACAAGAGACCCCCACCCCACCAGGTCAAGGATGAGGCCCAGACTCATTCATTGGGTAGGGTTCTATCTCCAGGTGGGCGAGAGAAGACACCCAAACTGTGAGTAGACACCTTTGTTGGGGAGGGGAGATGGGGGCATTGCAATTTTCCAGAAGTTAGCTGCTCCCTCCTGCATCTTGCCTAGTGCTTTGTGCTGCCCCAGAGAACCCCCCAAAGACTATTTAGCAAGGACAATTAATTTAATTAACAGCCTTCTCTGAAAGTGGTGAGACTGCTAGAGCAAGGATGTTTAAATAGCATTCCTAGGTCTGGCTGGATGCACAGCTTCGGCCTCCCCTGTGTTTCCTGGCATCTAGCCGCCCACCCTGCTTCCCCCGGCAGAACCATCTGGAAGCATGTTGGGCACATCAGATTCCACCTGTAAATGGGGATAACGTTACTTACTTTTGTCCACCTCACAGGGTTATTATGAGATTAAAATGAGAACATGTGAAAGTGTCTTACATCTCACCGAGCATCATGAGGAATATCTGGGGTAGTTGTTAAGGGAAGCTGCAAATCTGGAAGACTTCAGTTGGAGTCCCCACTTCCTTGCTGTGTGACTGGAGGCAGAATGCCTAACTTTTCTGATCCTCGGTTTTCTCCTCTGTAAATTGGGGGTAAAAACACCTACTCTGCTCTACCTTGTGGTTGTGAGGGTCCAAGGAGCTCACACGTGTAAAAGTGCCTGATAACTGTAAAGTGCATGCCAGAATGAACTGTTATGCTGGGGATAGGGTCTGGTGCACCCTGCCTTCCCCAGAATGGTGCAGGAACTAACTGAGGAATGGGCTGACAGCTGGGGTGCCTGGTGCCCAGCCCAACCCTTGACCTTCCAGTGGAATAGTCAAGAAGTCCAGTGGCATCTAGCCCCTGACCTGCTGGAAGCCCACAGCTCACTGGGGCTGTGATTTGTCTTTTCCTGGACTTCATGATTAGAAAGGAGATTGGCTGGATGTGTCTTCCAGAAATCCCATCAGTGTGGTGGACTTTACAACAAATCCAGTCTCCATCTTTCCTTCCTTTCCCACCAGTCTTGGGATTTCCTATAAAGAAGGTGCAGGAGACTCTGGATATTTTTGAGGAATATAAACCCTAGAGCCTTCTTGCCTTTCCAAACCTTCAGTTGCGCAATGACATGCAGTGTTTCTGTTTCCATCAACCTCTCAGGGCGGTCGTGAAAATTCATTAAGAAAGGCCAAGCTAGACTGAGGAGCAACGCAGGGCCTCGGTGTGGTGCCCGCCTAGCTGAGAAGCTCACCACTGCTCAGCGGCAT
Organism: Dasypus novemcinctus; assembly: GCF_030445035.2. Classification (NCBI taxonomy): domain Eukaryota; kingdom Metazoa; phylum Chordata; class Mammalia; order Cingulata; family Dasypodidae; genus Dasypus; species Dasypus novemcinctus. The sequence goes on along the minus strand of NC_080699.1, from coordinate 26,084,849 downwards.
TGCAGCACATGGAATTCAATTCCCTGCCTCAGCAAAACGACAGATTGCTGCATGTGGAGGACCTTCGGGGGCACTCACGAATGGCTGCAATGGACATGTTAGGTCCAGGAATGCCATCTGGAATCCCCTTATGACAGACTGACCCAAAGTCCAAAGGGAAATTGGATGTCTTGGCTGGAAGCCAGGCTTGATCCCAAATGTGTCCCATGGTCCCACAGGGTGAAAGCCTGCACTGGGAATCTGCTGAGCCCTTTGCTGTCTGCTGGGCCTTCATTTGCTTATCCGACAGTGGGACTAACATCCGCATAGTGGGAACACCCTGGAGGGTAACTGAAGTGATGGATATGAGCTTTCTGGGGCCCCCGCCAGCTCTTCTGGGCTCTTCCAGAGCAGGGGAGGAGGGTGGGCTGGCGAGCAAGGGAAGAATGGGTTGAACAGTTCCAACCTCCTCTGAGCCGGAGCAGCCAGATGTGAGGCCTGGCCAGGGGTCCCCCCTTCTCCTCTCTCCTCTGAGTGCTGCCCATGCAGATGGCTCTGATAGCTGGGGTCATGGAGGGGAGGCAGACCCCCGTGTCACTAGAGATACAGCAGAAATGCCATCTTTTTCTCTCTCATCCAGTTGCTTTTCTCCCCATGGGGGAAAGATGGTCCAAGCATTTGTTCTTTCCTGAAACGCTTGTTTGAGATCCACACGCAGGGGGCCCAGAGGGGAACCATGTAATGAGAACATTGTCTTCCAAGTTCCAAGCTCTCTCCCAGGACTCCAGAAGGCCGACCGTGGCTGGCTGCCCGGCAAGAGCCTGCACAGATCCCTGCAGCATGGTTGGGATTTTCACCATCAGTATCAACTTGTTCCTCCTCTGGTGGACAGAGAAATACCAAACCTGACTGCGGAAGGAATGTCTTGTGATGGGAGGAGAACTGGACTTGGAGCTGGAATCCCAGGTTCTAGTTCTCCTTGGCCCTTATCTCACTCTGTGAGTGATTCCTCGTCAACAAGTAGAGACAAACAACATCTGCTCTGCTGGTTTCACCGGAACAGGTGAAATAAAGAGCACAAAGCCATGTTGAATGAGGGAAGAGAAGATACATCATTGAACACCTACTATGTGCCAGAGGTTTTCCCATCCATCTTACCCAGTTCCTAGTCTTCTCGGCAGCCCTATAAGGCAGCTATTGTCACCCCCATCACAGAGGAGGAAATGAGAGATTAAATAATGTGCGCCAGCTAGTAAAGAGGGAAGTGATGCTCTCCTGGCTGCAGCATCAGCCTCACCTGGGAGCTTATAAGGAATGCAGAATCCCAGGTCCTACAGCAGACTTTCTGAATCAGAATCTGAATTTTAGCAAGAACCCAGGCTGTACACTATATTGATTTTTTAAAAAATACTCAAAGGCTAGCATAAATAGAAGGTGTTATGAATAGGGAAATATCAAGTAAATTACCTCTGGGGGCAAAGTCTCCCCCAGGAGAAACTCTGGTTCCTGGTTCCTGTGATCCGTCCTGCTCTCCATGGAAATTCCTCAGGCAGGTCGGAAGCCAGAGGACCAGTCCGGGCTACTCTGTAGGACACACTTGGGCAGGCTGGCCTCCCACCCCTCCTGCCCAGGATAGCCCCCCTCCTGCCGGGGCCAGCTCTCCTTCCCTGGAAAGGAGGCAGAAGAAATCCAGCCTCTTCAGTTAGGAAACTCGCTTCCCTGGGTGGGTTCTCTAGTTGCTTAAGAAGCTGGTGGAGTCCCTGGGGTCCAGGAAGGCTTCCAGTTTCACGCTGCCCGCCCCGCCATGGCCACGGAAGCTGCTGCGCCATCGCGCGCGGGTGGGTGACTTGGCCTGGGAGCTGGCACGGCGGGCAGCTGGCCCAGCTGGCTGGGCTGCAGCTGCCGTGGCCGCGGGCGCCTTCCTCACCGGAGATTTCCAGTCATTTAGCGCCAACGCTGACTTGAGCCAAAATTAGCGGAGTCTCCTGTGGCTCTCAAAGCTCTCAAAACCCAAACCCTGGGCTCCCTGTCATCCGTCAGAGAGCCGGCGGGGAGCCTGGGATGGCCCGTGCTCCCCCCGCAGCCGCTCTCCCTGCACCGTGAGGATGCCACTTCCCCCAGGGCCCAGGCTGAGCTGCTCTCAGGAAGATGCCACTGGGACTGGGGGTGACAAGCCTCCCCTCGGTGTTTGGTGCAGGGTTACCTGCCACAAGAGATAGTAATTCTATGGCACATGGCACTGCAGAAGCCAAGGCTCATTCAGGAGGGCAGGGGAGCTGGCTCCCTGGAGCTTGGGCCATCCAGGGGGTCGATGTGACAGTGCAGCCCAGTGGTTAAGTGCCCAAGCCTTGAAGTTCAAGTGCAGCCTCTGCCCTTAACTATATGACTTTGGACAAGGCATAAAACCTTTCTGAACCTCAGTTTTCTTATCTGTACAATGGAGATTATGATGCATAAGCGTACCTACGTCATGGAATAAGGATTTAATAAAATAATGAATAGGAAGAATTTAGCAGGTAGTAAGTGCTTAATAAATTTCAGCCATTGGTGTTATTTAGAGGCCTGTCTTCTGCTGCAAAGCATACAAGCTAAGAAACTTAGGGGGAAGCAGACTTGGCCCAGTGGTTAGGGCGTCCGTCTACCACATGGGAGGTCCACGGTTCAAACCCCGGGCCTCCTTGACCCGTGTGGAGCTGGCCCATGCACAGTGCTGATGCGCTCAAGGAGTGCCCCTCCACGCAGGGGTGTCCCCCATGTAGGGGAGCCCCACGCGCAAGGAGTGCGCCCTGTAAGGAGAGCCGCCCAGCACGAAAAAAAGTGCAGCCTGCCCAGGAATGGTGCCGCACACACGGAGAGCTGACACAACAAGACGATGTAACAAGAAGAAACAGACAGAGAGCAGACAACTGGGGGGTGAGGAGGGGAGAGAAATAAAAAAATAAAATAAATCTTTAAAAAAAAAAGAAACTTAGGAATAAAGAAAAAGCATAGAAAAAGGAGCCAATCAATAGAGTTCCTTCGGAGGTGCGTCTTCTGAGACCCTACTGCGTGCAGGGCATTGGAAATATAACGGAGCCTAAGATGTGGACCCTCAGAGAGGAGCGGGGAAACTGGGACTTTCCTGGGGCCCACCAAAGTGCCACCGGCAGTGGCGTCTCAGCTGGCCTGGGGACTTGGGAGGTTTCTCCGGGAGGCAGGGAGTCGCCAGAAGTGGGTGAAGAGCCAGTGCCCCGACAAGGAGGTGTGGAGGTGCTGGGCACACTTGGGCAGGGCCAGCTCGGGAGCTTCGTCCGCACTGCCCGGCACATGCCAGGTTCTCGGAAGGTAAATATTTGTTGTTGAACAAAACCATGATGATAATAAGCCTCTGAAGGATTTGGAGCCAGGGAGTCACGTGGGCAGATTTTCAGTTTGGAAAGTTCACTCTGGCTGGAGGGGATGGATGGGGGGGACCTGGCACTGGGGGCTGATGGGAAGTCCAGCAGAGAACCAAGGGGTGGTCAGAGGAGGCAGGGAGGACAGGGCGACCTGCTCACGGGAGTGCCCACCACTGGGTGGGGGTCAGGCGAGGCAGGCAGTGGAGAAAGGCAGGAGATTTGCTTGGCCCAGGAGCGCCCAGAAAAGAGCAAGGAGCACTGGGGAGGACGCAGACGAGGGCAGGAACGGGCCTCGTGTTTGCACAGGCTCCCGTGGGTCAGTTTCTTTGCGCCTCCCAGTAATCCTTCATTCATTCAGCACTTAGCCTGGACTAGGCTCTCTGCCAGGTGCTGGGAAAGCAAAGAGGAAATGCCTCAGCAACTGCTCTCAGGACCAGGAATGCAGATTGAGCAACTCTTAGAGTTGGAGTCCCTGTTTTGCAGAGGACACTGAGTCCCAGAGCTTGTGACTAGTCCAGGGCCACCCAGCCAGCAAGAAACTTGGTGTTCGCTGATAAATACGGCAAGGCTTTCACCACATCACCCGATCTCCCTGGAGGAGACTCCCAAAGAGCAAATTCAAGCCGGCAAAGCTTCCCCTGAAGTCACAAAATGGTTAGACATTCCAGTGACGAGGCACCTACGTGAGGAAGGAGAAGGTGACATGCAGGAGGGCAGGGGGGCCCTGGACGACTGGCCCCCCTGCTGAATGCCATTGCCTGGTGGGGACAAAGAGCCTGTATGAATTCAAGTGCAAAACTCAGGGGCATTTCATCCTCAAGTGGAGGGTTTTTACCTCCTCAGGGCTCCCTGGGGTCTCCCCTGTCCTTCAGGAAGTCCTAGACTTCCACAAAGCCCAGAACAGTCTGAAACCAGGAGCCAGGAGGGAGAGAGAGAGAGCCCGGGGCTCCACCGGGGCTCCACCAGCCCCTCCTCCACGCCCCTGTTTGCCACAGTGGAGGGAAATCCAGCAAGAGGAGCCCGGGCTCCTGCCTGGTAGCAGGCCTCCTTTTCCCACAACTAGGGGTGCGCAGGCAAATGCCCTCCTCACCCTGCCTGGGCCCAGGCACCCAGGGAAGCCTTTGCCTCTGCCTGCTCCCGGCCTCCCTGAGCCACCCCCGCTGTGCGACACACCAGCAGCTCCACCCCTTCCCCCTTACCTACCCCAAGAATTCCTGAGATGACCAAGCCCCAAAGTTGCTTTGTCATTCTTTACATTTCTGGTCTAGGAGCCAGGGGGCCCAGATTCCCAGGCTGGATTCCCGCAGGGCAGAGAGGATGAGCTCATTTTGTGGCATTGTCTCCAGTGGCATTTTCCTCCATAGGACAGGAGAGGCCCCATACCCACCCCCTCCCAGAGAGTGAGGCCAGAAGGAGGGCAAGCCTTCTGGATGAAGCAGCACACCCCTCATTCACTCGTTCATTGAACAGCTTAGCACCTTCCACGGGCCAGGCATTGGGTTAGCTCCCTGGAATGCACTGAACAGGCCCGGCCTTGCCGTTTAGCTGGGCACCTCCCGTGTGCCCTTCTGGGCAATAGGCACCAGGGGAGACCCCAGCTTAAGAGGAAACCGTCGGGAAACGGACTTTGGCCCAGTGGTTAGGGCGTCCGTCTACCATATGGGAGGTCCGCGGTTCAAACCCCGGGCCTCCTTGACCCGTGTGGAGCTGGCCATGCGCAGTGCTGATGCGCGCAAGGAGTGCCGTGCCACGCAAGGGTGTCCCCCGCGTGGGGGAGCCCCCATGCGCAAGGAGTGCGCCCGTGAGGAAAGCCGCCCAGCATGAAAAGAAAGTGCAGCCTGCCCAGGAATGGCGCTGCCCACACTTCCCGTGCCGCTGACGACAACAGAAGCGGACAAAGAAACAAAAGCAGACAAAGAAACAAGACACAGCAAATAGACACCAAGAACAGACAACCAGGGGAGGGGGGGGATTAAATAAATAAATCTTTAAAAAAAAAAAAAAAAAAAAGAGGAAACCGTCCCCTCAGGAGCTCCTGCTCCAGGGTTTGGCAAACTCTTGCCAGGCTGCCCGGGGTGCCAGCACAGACCCTGCCAGGCTGACCTTCTCCAGTCTGGAAGGTCTGGAGGGAAGGGGTCCATTCAGCCCCACTCCCCTCTTCTAATCCCTTTGTGCCAAGATGGCCTTCTGATATAGACCTGACCCTTTCTCGCTCTGCTCTGAAATAATACACTGCTAGTTCCAATTGCAACGGCAGTTCTACCCACCCGGGGAACTTCCACTTGGGGCTGGAAGGAGAAGGTGTAAAACCGAGGGAAGGGGGCCAGTGCTGGGGGCACGGGGCTGTGCCTCACCTGCCCAGGCCTCCGTTTAGTCACGGGGACAAAGCCACCCACCACATGTGCTGCCCAGGATTGTGCGGACTTCACAGGTTAATATGTGCAAAGTAACAACAACAGTAATACCTTTCACCTACTGAGTGTGAGTGCTTACAGCACACCTAGTTGAGCACAAAGGCTTTGCATGCGTTTTCTCAGGGAATTCTTCACCCTGGCTTGGAGTGGTTACCTAAGGGTTAACAGAGTTGCACAGGTAGGAAGCAGCAAGCTCCAGATGGGAGCCCCTGGATTAGAGCCAGGTGAATCTGGTACTACCCAGCCCTGCCTCTCCCCAAAGCTCTTCACAGAACTCAAAAGGGGCCTGCGGATGCCCATGATGACGATTCTCTCCAGAATGCCAAGTCCTGCGTGGGAAATGTTTCAGGCAGTGAGTCCCAAAGTTTATGGGAGGTGGCCCCTTGCCTCCCCCCACCCCACCCACCCACTTCCCATCCTCGGCTGCAGGGGTTGGGGAACCACGTGAGACAGCCAAACTGTTGTCATGAGCTTCAGTTCTTTTAACGAGAGTCGAGTCTCTTCAGCTACCTTTCCATCCTTGAGCCATCGCCGCTCAGGACTATTGCTCAGCCCCGGGTGGCAGAGATGCCCCCTCTGTGTCTGCGCAGTAGCTTCCAGTTAAAAGTTCACTGCAGAAAATTTGATGCCTAATAAATTGGAGTCTTCCTTGCTCTAAATCATTTTTAAACTGCAATTGCTGAACAAAATATAATTATTACAAACTGGCCATTTGTAACAGGGAAATCTCATTAAAACGATTCCACGCTGGAAAGGCAGGTGGGAGGTGGAGGTGAGGGGTGGCAGGCGGGGAACAGAGGGAGTGGGGAAGCCTGAGGAATGCTTGGAAAGGGCTAGGGGATGCTTTTAATTACAGATTGATTATTTCTGGTGATTGAGCACAGAATATAATCAGCCCAACATTTCCAGTCCAGAGCAGAAGGGGTGGGAACAGGCAGGGTGACAAGGCAGGAGGAATTTTCCAGATTGCCCTTTATTCCGAGCTGAACAACTGGCCCCCTGCATTGGACTTCTGGCTCATCGGCCACGCAGGGAGGTCGCTGGGGAGATTGCCAGCAGCTGACAGCTGTTGAGTAGCTGTGACGGATTTCTCTGGGAGATGCAGACACTGAACTTGAAATCAAAGGAACCGGGTTCAAATCCCAGCTCGGACCCCTGTGAGCTGGTACCTGTGTGGAATTGATTGACTCAAAGTGCCCAAGCCTCAGTTTCCCAGTGACTGAAATGGGTGTAATCCAGCCCTCCCAGCAGGGCTGTGGGAGGATCGCCTGGGACAACACAAGTATGAAGTACTTCACCTGACACGGAGCACATGCTGGAATGTCTGTGGGATCTAAATGTCCTTACAAAGATACTGTGATGTGGCTGGCAGCTGTCGGAAAAAAGATAGTGGTGTCACCTCCCTGGGAGAATGTTAAGGGCAAGACAGAAGTACCTCCCAGGACAGGTGTCAGGAGGTCCTGGCTGGTCCTTCCCTGGGACGGGGTGGGGTGGGGGGCCTGGCCTCCCAGGGGACCACCGGTCCTGGGTGTGGCCCTTCCTGCTGAGCAGGTGCTGGCCCACGGGAGTGCCCGTGGGTTTTGCATCTTGGTTTTACCAGATTCTTCCCCTGGGATTTTCACCTCCTGCCAGTGCCTCTGCTGGTTCTGGGGAGAGCCCCAGGGCCCCTCTCGGCTCGGGCACGCTGCCCCGGCCCTTAGCTCCAAGCCTGTCCCAGGCAATTGACTCTTCCCCTTCCTTCTTCCAGTGCCTCCACCCTCCAGCCCAGGAGGCGCCCCTGGTCTCTCCGAGTCAGCTCAGTTCACTCCCCTGAGATCTTGGGGAGAAACTCCATGTTCCCTCTCGTTTGTAAGGAACCCCAAGGGGAGCTGTCCCTGGGCTCCTGCGTTGCGGTGGGAACTGTAGAGCCTGCACTCCCGGGAGGCTTCTTGAGAGCAGTGTGAAACCCATTCCCAGCAGATGGCTGCTTTTGCCTCTCCAGACCCCCGTGTGAGACCTTCCCCTTGCAAGGGACCCCCACCTCCTCTCCTGGCGGCGTGTGGTCACACATGAGCACTTGTGTGTACACACCTGGGTGTGTCCTCTACCTTCCCAGAAGCTTCCGGAGGGCAGGGTTGAGATTTCCCTATACTTCCTGCCCCCGGCGCACACTCTGCCAACCCACGGCAAGGCCAACGCACTGGGGGCAACCATCTCCTAGACACCTACCCCATCGCCATCTGGTCATCTAGCTGTGTGAGCTTGAATGAGCCACTTAACCTCTCTGGGGCTTAGCTTTCTCACTTACAAATTGGAGATGACAATAACAACTGCTGTGCTTAATACGGAGGACAAAAGATCGGCATGCCAGTATGATGATGATGATGATGGTCATCTTGATCTTCTTCTTTGCTGACTGGCCCAGGTCATGGGTGCAGGGGGGTGGGAGGCATCCTTCTCATCAGAGCCTCTGTTTTTTTTCGGTGTCCCCTAGGAGAGGAGGAGGAGGTGGCCAGGCTCTGCCCAGGGCTCTCTGCGCCCCACTCTTCTCAAGCATCTCTCTGTGCCTGGCCGGGGGACACAGGCTCAGACTGGGTGTCATGAGTGGGTGGGCAGCCAGGAGCCCCCATGCCCAGGCAGAACACACTGGGGCACCTATGAGCCTCTCCAGGGTCCGTGGGTGCCTGTGCGGGCAGAAGCCTCCATGGCTCTGAAATAGCTCCACAGCGGTGGCGGGGACAAACCAGTCGGCGCGGCCGGGGGTGGGCTGTCGCCGGAGGGTTGCCGGGGAAACCATGGCTGCAGGGGCCCCCAGCCACTCGCCTCTTTGCCATGGAGACAGCGAGGCGGAGGCAGCGGAGGTAGCGGAACAGGTGGCCCCCTCTGTGGGCGCCACGGAAACCACAGCGGCCACCGCGGCCCGTCCCGGGGGTGGGGTCAGCCGGGGGATCAATTTTCCGATTAGGAGACCGTGTTCAAATGTCAGTGCCTTCTCTCCCGCCCGTGGGCTGGCGCCCCCTCTGCGGCGTCGGTCCGCCCGCCCCGCGCGCCTGCTCCTGGCTTGCGTTTCATGTTAGCACAACGCTGACCTTTGAAGAATGAAATTTGGCAGCAGTCGAGTAGTGCCTAATATGACCTCATCCCGTCTGGGTGTTTTCAGGAAAGGACGCCTCCTGAAAGCAGGGGCGGTGTGTAGGGGATGGGGGTGGGGGTGCACAGGGCCAGGGCCCAGGAAACCCAGCCCTGGGGCGTGTGGCTCTTAACTTGGCCTCCCACCCGGGAGAGGGGGCCCGGGAGAGGGGGCTCTGCCCCTCACCCCAACTCCTGGAGTCCAGTTCATTTCCGTCTCTAAGGAAGGCACTGCCTAGGCTGGCAGTTTCCATTCCAGAAAACTCCCCAAACTTCTCTCTCACCAACGCGGGGGTTCCCGTACAGCCCTTCCGTCCCCCTGGGTGCAGGGAGGTGGCTGGCCAAAAACTGAGCCCGGCCATCGCCCCCAGCCCCTGCTCCTGCCTGGCCCCTCCAAGGCATCCAGGTCGAACGGCTGCCACTAGGACAGAGAGGCTTCTCCGGTGTTCCCCGAGCCAGCGCCTTCGGCAGGGTCTGCCGGGTCTCCCCGGCTGCTCACCCCTCTCCCACCCTGGAGCTCCTCCGTATGAACCCCTGCTGCCCGGTCTCATCCTATTTCCCAGGCCTTAATTACTTATCACGTCTAGAAATGGTAGTTTATGTCTGTCCTGAGTCAGCGGGGATTTCTCCAGGAAAGCAGAGAATTCAGAGCCCTGGACTCTCGGCCGTCACCAGCTCACAGGGTTCGGTTCTGCTCGTTGTTAGCTCCTTTGGGCTCTGACACTTGGCCGCCCCCACACCCAGCCCGCTGCCCCCTCCAGCGCGGCCCCTGCCCCTCAGCTGGTTCCTCCTCACCACATCTAGACATCCTCCACCCGTCACCCCTCCTACTCTGGGGACCACATTGTCCACTAGCACAGCCCACCCGCTCACCCCGCCGTGCCCCAGCCCTGCCGTCTGTCCTTCTGCCGGTCCCTCTGGCTTGTCTCTTGCCTGGTTGACGTTCAAGCCCTCGACTGTGACAATCATATCTGATCATTAATAATGCAATAATGGAGTAGTGACTGGAGAGACACTTGGATAATCAGCTAGCACAGGCTCATTAGTGGCACAGAACAATCACAGAGATGTAATAACAGATCCCAGGAAATTTCAATTAAACCTGGAACTTTGTTAGGGTTTCATTTTATTTTCAGCACGGCGAAGGACAGCGTAATTGCAATCAACTCAAGCCAATGCAAATCTCTTCCAAAAGAGACCCCTTCCCCTGGGTATGCGAGGGAATTAAGTCTCACTCTTCCTTCGCTCCTGCCCATCTTAATTCTGAGTCATTTAATGAACTCTTTCGCTACCCCGAAGAATCTTCCAGCTGAATCTCGGGCTTCTGGTAACAATAGAATCACCCTGGCTTCTGGTCATAATGATAAAGATGACGACGCTAGGAAGCAGTTTTGAATGGTGAGCTCGGAAAACGGACTTTGGCCCAGTGGTTAGGGCGTCCGTCTACCATATGGGAGGTCCGCGGTTCAAACCCCGGGCCTCCTTGACCCGTGTGGAGCTGGCCATGCGCAGCGCTGATGCGCGCAAGGAGTGCCGTGCCACGCAAGGGTGTCCCCCGCGTGGGGGAGCCCCACGCGCAAGGAGTGCGCCCGTGAGGAGAGCCGCCCAGCGTGAAAAGAAAGAGCAGCCTGCCCAGGAATGGCGCTGCCCACACTTCCCGTGCCGCTGACGACAACAGAAGCGGACAAAGAAACAAGACGCAGCAAATAGACACCAAGAACAGACAACCAGGGGAGGGGGGGGGAATTAAATAAATAATTAAATCTTTAAAAAAAAAAAAAAATGAATGGCGAGCTCGACCTGTGCCGGGTACTGTGCCAAGCCCCTTAGTCGGTTATCTCATCTAAACCTCCCTACAATTTATTGAGGTAGTGGTGAAGCGTGTTATCATCTTACCCTGAGGTTGCTAGGTCTCAACGACGTTAAGAAACAAACTCTGGGTGATGTGTCTCGTAAATGTTAGCGGTGCTGCTGGAACTCTAAGCCAGACCTGCCCGGCCCCGAGGCGTGCTGGCCTGGTTGCTGTGGAGCTGTCCCCTCTTCTCTCTCTCCATCTCTCCCTTCTTCCTTCTCTCTCCCTTTCTCTCTCTCCCTCTCTCTCTGTCTGGATTAGGTGCTCAGGGAGCCTGGAAAATGCTCACGGGGGATGGAGTGACCCCAATACTGTATGGCCGAAGCATTGTAAGTGGGGCCCTTGGCCTTGCTTCTAAGGGGGCCAGTTGTCAGAATCACCTGGGCAGATTTTTAAAGAATTGCTTCCCTGAGTCCCACCCCAAATTAGAACACCTCCTCAGACTCTCTGGGGATGGCGCCGGGCAGCCAATGCTTTTCAAAACTCCTGTGGTCCCTTTGAGGCCCACCGTGCTTAACGACGTCACCCGGTGCCTCCCCTCTTGGTGGTTGGGGACGCAGATCTGGGTCTGCTCTGGGCAGGGGCTGGTGGCTGGCCCAGCCCTGCGCTCCATGGAGCTGAGGGTCAGTGCGACCTCAGAGCCAGGCTCCTTCAGAAAAGGTGTATGGAGGCTCCCTCCTCTGACCTCATCTCTGGCTTTGAGCTCCTCGTTGAAGGGTTGGGCCCGGCAGTCCCTCAAATGCCTTCTGGCTCTGGCAGCCTGAGAGCTGTGACTTGAGCAGACTCTTCCTGGAACGGGCAACGCCTCGTCCTGATTTCATGAACCGTCATAGGCTTGTGGGGGCAGATGATTCGGGACAGGGAGCATCTTTCCCGAATCCCTTAAATGACTGTTTCTCTGAAGTTGGATCACATTATTTCATATAGGTTGGTTTGGTTGGTTTTTGTAGGTACTGGGGCTGGAGATTGAACCCGGGACCTCGTATGTGGGAATTCGGTGCTCATCAGCTCCTGCTGGCTGGTTTTTTCATTTGTTTGCTTGTTGTTTTTTATTTTTTTGGTTTTAGGAGACATGAGGGACCAAAGCCGGGATCTCCCATGTGGGAAGTAGGCACTCAACTGCTTGAGCCACACCTGCTACCTCATATGTGTTTTTATGTTATTTTATTTTTATCTTTATTTTTTTTTTTAAGACACATAGATCCCACAAAATATTACATTAAAAAATATAACAGGTTCCCATATCCTCCACTCCCCACGCCCCCCACTCCTCCCACATCAACAACTTCTTTCATTAGTGTGGTACATTCATTGCATTTGATGAATACATTTTGGAGCACTGCTACACAGCACAGATTATAGTTTACATTGTAGTTTACACTCTCTCCCAGTCCCTTCTGTGGGTTATGGCAGGATATATAATGTCCTGCTTTTGTCCCTGCAATATCATTCAGGACAGCTACAAGTCCCGAAAATGCCCCCACATCACACCTCACCTCTTTTTCGCTCTCCCTGCCTTCAGCAACTCCTGTGGCCACTGTCTCCACATCAGTGATATAATTTCTTCTATTGCTAGAGTCACAATCATACATACATGTTTTTTAAATGGACTCGCTATATTTACTTAAAAGTCTTGGTAAACTAATTTTTCCATCACCACCATATATGGGCAGCCACATCCCTCATCACAAATCACAGGTAACCATAAAAATTGTGCCATCTAAATTCATCTTTGACATCATCAGGGTGTGGCCTAAGTCACCTCTTTCATCAGCTCCTAATCTGCTCAGCCCCAAACCGCTCACTCAGCCAGGAAAGAACGCAGGACAGGCTGAGTCTTGAAGGGTAGAATGGTCTTTTCCATCTTACTGCTTGGGAATCTTGTCCTTCCACTGGAACCAAGTTCTAATCATAGCATTGCCCTTCCCTGAACCTCAGTTTTGATACCTGCAAAATGGGTTTCATGAAGCATCAGGCACAACCTGGGTTCACTGGGGTACGAGCTTCCATTCCCCTCCTGGGACAGGGGCAGAATTGACTTAGGGGGAGGAAGAAAAGCCAGATGACTGTGTGGGGACTGGAGGCTCTCCTGTGAAGTAAGGCCACAGTCAGGTACACAGCAAGGTGGAGAGCCTGTATTCGAACCCACGTGACCATCTGCCACCGTTGGCAACTTAAAGAGTCCTGCATTTAGAGCAGGGCCTCATTTCCTCATCTGTAAACACTTGTGAAAGCTCAGCTGGGCACGAAGAAATCTAAAGGAATGGGACACAGCCCTGCCCTCGCGGAGTTCCCATTCCAGCCATGGGGTAGACCCATGAACAAAGCAATGCGCCACCTGCGCCGAGAGCCAACTCCGGTTCCGTGAGCCCAAGGTGGGAAAGGAAGGACTCAGTAGATGTTCCCTCCATAGCCCCATCCTCTTGCCCTTCAACCCACATAGTACCTACACCTGCCCTGCATGAAATGTTTGCACTCAGTCTCGTCTCTCTGGGTATCCATCCATGAGGGGTAGATTGCAGTGTGGTTAAGGGCATAGGTTCTGAGGCTGGGCCCTGGCATAAGATCTGTGTCATTCATGGTGAAGGATTAGCCTTCACTCTCCTCTTCCCAAAATTGGGGCCCTGGGAGAATTAAGTGAGCTGGAGTCTGCAAAGTGCTCGCAGAGCGCATGAGAGCGTTAGTGCTCGAGAAACATCACTTGTGGGTTTTGATATTATTTGTTCCGGTGGAAATTTTAGTTTTGGAATGGATTCGAATACTGGCTCTCGAGCTTGCTGTGTATATGACTGGGGGCTTCACTTCGTGGGGCCCCGTGTCCTCCTCTTAAAGAGGGGTGACGGTACTGAGCTCGTGGTCACCAAGAGAAATGTGAAGTGCCTCTGCCGACCACTTGGGTCTGAGGAGGGAGGCCATGTGCCAGCATAGGACCAGGCTCAGCCAAAGGTTTGGAGGTCTCCTCTAGCCCCTGGGGTCTAGGTACAGGATGCTCCCCTTCTCATTTATCTTGGCCCTGTCTGGCCCAGATGGGACCTTCTGAGGGGCCCTTGGTTTTTGATGCTCATTGGATCTACCCAAGGTCCAGGTAGTGAAGGGACGGGGCCCTCCTCCAGCACTGGATCAGCTGCAGCTCGCCCACTGTGGGACCACGCGTGCAAAAGGAGAGGGCAGCTGCCCTGACCGGGATCAGGGTGAAGGGCTGTGGGAGGAAGGGGAGGAGAAGGGAAAAGTGAAAGGATGTCCCCTCTCGTCTCCTGTCCTTGACCCTCTTCCTCTTCACCTAAACCCTCGCCAGGTTCTCAGACCTTTCAAGAGGCAGCCAAGGCACAGCTCGGAATGTCTCACCGGGTCAGGTGTTTGACTTCTGTTTCTGTCATTGCCAGGTGGACTTGGACTTCATCCTTCAGAGTTGCCTCATCTGTAAATGGCAGTAGTGAAGTCTCCTCAGACAGTTACTGTGGGGACTGAGATGGAGTTTGCAGCTACATGGGCTCCTGTTCTTTCCTTTCTCCTCTTTTGAACCCAGCTTTCCAGAAGCTTCCCTCCCCCACTTCTGAGGCCCCTCCCTGCCTTCTAAGGCAGGACATTTCATCCCCACCACCTAGGTGATGCAGGGACCCATACTTCCAGGCATCTTGAGTTCCTGAAACATCAGGGCATTAACAACATAACTAATAGCCCCTTTTTGGGGCTCAGGCCAGGGTGGGCTGAAGGTCCCATCCTCAACAATTGGAGAAAGGGGAGCTGATTCCGGACCCCAAAACACTTACATTAGAGCAAATGAATGAAGCAGTGATATCTGACCTCAGAAAGCCACCAACCAGATCTCACCACCCTGCCCATGCTCCTGGGCCAAGAGATGGCCTCACCTCGCTGGAGCCACCATCTCCCTGGCCTGGCATCTCTGGCTGGTCCTTAGTCCACTTTGCAGTGCCCCATACTTGATGCAAACAAGAGCCACCCATTTGAAGTCAAAACCTGTTAGCAATTACCTGTAGAAATGGGATGGAGAGTGCTGGGTACAAAAAGACGTATTTATTTATTTGTTCTTTGGTTTGAGTTAGTTTTTAAATTGTCCTTCTGTAGATAAGGGCATCTCTCCAGCAGCTCAGCCGCACATCACGGCAGCTAATCTGCATCCGGGGGATCAAAATAACCTCCAGACCAGATGGAACCCAGACCACAGCCAGGAAAGCCGAACCAGCTCCGAGTGGCTGCGAGTGGGCATTTCAATAGAGCCCATGGAGGCTTCTCGGGGTTTCTGGGGTGGGGGTGTGTATGTGAGTGTGGAGGGGGCATGCGGAGGGGCTGCCAGAACTAGGAAGGTGCAGGCAGGAGGGAAGCAGACAGAGGAAGGGAGCGAATAGTTCACTCCGGCACTTTCCCTATAATTTTCTCTAAAGCCTTGAGCGGGAGCGATTTTCTAGACGGTCAAGGCGTTCGCCATTTGCCGTGCTCAGATGAGAGCAGGGGCGTGGAGGGTTTGCAAGCTTCCCGGAGATATGGTGCTGGGGGGAAAGCCTGGGCTCTGGAACCGGATCTGCCGGCTATCTACCCACGTGAGCTTTGCAAGAGAGAATCCACCTCCTGAACCTCAGTTTGCTGATCTGTAAATTGGATTATGATATTTACCTTTTCCAGTTTGGTGAGGATTAAGATACGTCCTGGGAAGCACTCAACCCGGTGCTGGCACTTCAGAGCTGAATAAAGGCTAGTGCCTGTCCCCACACCCCACCCTGGATGCCACCTTTGGGGAAGGGTGTTGGGGGGTGTGGTGGCAGTAGAAGTTTCTCTGATATAAGAGCAGAGGGTCATAGTGTTAACACAAACTTCAGTGTCTTCTCTGGACCTGCCTGTCCCATCCTGGGAACTAATGAATGGGCTGCAGAGTCCACTAGGCTCCCTGAGGGAAGGAGCTGTGTCTGGGTCCCCACTGAATTCCCGGGACCGACCCTGTAGTGGGCATCCAGGAAGTAAATGCTGATTGAACGATCCAGTGAATGAGTGGTCCCATCCGACCCTGAGACCTGAAAAGGAGGGTGGGGGTCGTTGGTGTGAATGCAGACGCTGGCTGCAGCCAACGAGGACACTTTGGTAGGAGACGCTCACTTTGCATTGTAGGAACTCCGCCAAATGCTCCTATCTAGCAGCCTCCCAGCTCCAGTCTCTCCAAGTCTCCGGCTGCAGGCCACTGTGTGCAAAGCCAGCCTGCCCTGCTTCAGGCTGTTTCCTCTAGGGAACGGAGGCCCCCGGGCCCCACGTGTTCAGGGAGTGGTCTCCGGCCCCCCACCACCACCACCTCTGCCTGACACGTGCCCTTCGCACCTGCACCCTTGGCGGGCTGCCTGGGTGGAGCTTCTGGCCGAGGCTTCTGGTCTCTGGCTGCTGGAGCTCACACGGTCCCTCTCTTAATTTGCCAGGTACCCCAACAGATCTCCCCACACTGGGGGGCTTACACAACAGAAGTTTATTCTCTCACTGCTCTGGAGGCCAGAAATCCAAAATCAAGGACGGGGCCAGGCTCCCTCTGGGACAGGATCCACCCGGTGCCTTTCCCCCAGCTTCTGGGGAAACCCCCCAAATCCGCAGCGTCCTTGGCACGCGGCATAACTCAGCCTCCGGGTCTGTCACGCAGCACGCAGCTCTCTCTCTCTCTCCCCCCAACCCCACCCCTCCTCTCTCTTACTTCCTCTGTTTATCAGGTCACCAGTCATATCGTCTTAGCTAATAATACCTTTAAAGATCCCAATTACCAATAAGGTAACTGGGGGTTACGACTTGAACTTGTCTTTTTTTCCCCAAATGCTTTTATTGAGATATATTCACACACCAACAATCTAGCCAAGGTGTACAATTGATGGCTTTTAGTAGAATCAGAGTTGTGCATTCATCTCCACAATCAATTTTAGAACATTTTGATTACTCTAGAAAGAAAAGCCCATATACCTCCAATCCCTTTATCCTTCCCCAGCTGTACATAACCACTAATGTAATTCTTTCTCTATAGATTTATTTATATTTACATTTTATACAAATGGAATTATACTGTATGTAGTACTTTTGAGTCTGGTTTCTTTCACTTCGGACAATGTTGGTTTTTTAAAAATTATTGTGTTTTCTTTTAATTAGAGAAATTGTAGGTTTACATAAAAGTCATATAAAAACACAACATTCAGGAAGCAGATGTGGCTCAAGAGGCTGAGAGCCTGCTTCCCACATAGGAGGTCCTGGGTTTGGTTCCTGGTACCTCCTAAAAAACCAACAAGTAAAACAAATGAAAAAACCAACTCAGGGAGCTGGTGGGGCTCAGTGGTTGAGTTCTGACTTGCCACATACAAGGTCCCAGATTCAACCCCCAGCCCTCGGTACCTCAAAAACACAAAACAAAACAAAAAATCACAACATTCCCATATACCACCCTAATTGTTGACACTTTGCATTGGTGTGTTACCTTTGTTTCAATTGATGATAGAATATTAATATATTACTGTTCACTATTGTCCGTAGTTTGCATTAGGTGTATTTTTCCCATATACCACCCTACGAACACCTTGTAGTAGTGACTGAACTTTTTTTTTTAGGACGTGCCAGAGATTGAACCCAGGACCCCGTACATGGGAAGCAGGTGCTCAACCACTGAGCTACCTCCGCTCCCCTGAACATGTCTTTTGGGGGGACACAATTCACTCAGTGTCAGTGTCCCTGGAAAGCTGACTTCGCTTGCCCCCGTCCGCAGGAGAAGGAGCGCCAGCCCTTTATTTCTTTACAAAGTCCTTTCGGGTGAGCTCTGGCATTGACTGTGAGGTGAGTTCAGGAGAGAAACAGAAATGGATGTGAAGGCAGGATGGCGCTCAGGAGAGAAAGTGAGGGGGAAGGCAGGGTGGCCTTCCCACAGCAGCTCATGTCGCCCTTCCTGCTGGGGCGGCTGTTGGCCCCAGGACACACAGCCAAGCCCCCTCCGGGTGCTCTCTGCTCTACCACTCCACCTCCTAACCAGGTAAAGGGCAGGGAAGTTGGAAAAGTCAAAAAGGCCCGACTCGTGCAGATCTCACTTTCCACTTTGTGCTTCAGGGTCTGTGTCACCCCATTTCTCCAATGACTGAGGTCCTTGAAAAGCCAAAACAAGAAGTAGGGAAGCGCCTTAGCTGAAAACACCCCTGCCTAGTGTAGATATGAACCTCTAAATTGGGAATAAGTCTCCGTAGACTCCCTCCCAGCACACAGAGTGGTTTGGGGTCCACTTTCCTTCTAGGAATGGGAGCTCTCTGAGGGCAGGCTTGGGGAGGCCTGAATCTCCTGGGCCCAGCTCGAGGCCTACAGAGATTTGGTGGGAGGATGTGGCTGGGAGAGGCAGGTGGGAGCCAGGGGCTGCATCCCAGGCAGGGGTGCTGCTGGTGCTGGGGCAGGGTCAGAAGCTGGCTTCCCTACAGCCCCTGCACAGGGCAGGGCCCCAGCGTGGCCTGCAGAGGCTTCCCCTCCCTGCCACCCGCTCCAGACCCTGCCTCAGTGCCTCGTTCCACCCACTGGGCTTCCTGCAGCCCACCGGCCACATGGCCCTGGCCTGGCCTGGCCTCCTGAGCAGGTGGTCCTGCCGGCCAGGCCCCTGGCACCGCCGGGACTTAATGAACTGCCGAGACTGCCTTTGCTCCCAGCAGTTCAGCTGAGAAAATCAATACCGTTAAAGGAGAAAATCTGGGTTGTGATGCGGCACTTCGGGATGGGCTTGTGGCCACGTGGCTGCCACCCTGCTGGGTTGGGGGAAGGAGGGGATGAGAGGGCCCAGCCAGAGTCTGTCTCAGCCTGAAGCTGGGTGGGGTCCCTGGGGAGCTCCCAGGCCAGGGTAGGGTCAGGGTCAGAGGTCAGAAGGATGAGCCTAGGGAAGTGGACTTGGCCCAGCGGTTAGGGCGTCCGTCTACCGCATGGGAGGTCCCTGGTTCAAACCCCGGGCCTCCTTGACCCATGTGGAGCTGGCCCATGCACAGTGCTGATGCGCGCAAGGAGTGCCGTGCCATGCAGGGGTGTCCCCCGCGTAGGGGAGCCCCATGCGCAAGGAGTGCGCCCCGTAAGGAGAGTCATCTAGCACGAAAGAAAGTGCAGCCTGCCCGGGAATGGCACCGCATGCACGGAGAAATGACACAACAAGATGACGCAAGAAGAAGAGACACAGATTCCCGTGCTGCTGACAACAACAGAAGCCGACAAAGAAGAACACGCAGAGAATGAACACAGAGAACAAACAACTGGGGCCGGGGGCAAAAAAAAATAGAAAGAAGGACGAGCCTAGGAAGGCACAGCAAATGCTAGGAAGAAGGAGGAGCTGCAGGGAGGGCGGGGCATTCCAGAGCCCTGGGCCTGGAGCAGCAGGCTGCACGGGGGAGCTGGAGAGCGGGACTGCGGGGCCGCACAGGCCGGGCTGGTGAGCAGCGAGACTGGGAGCTGCCTGACACCCACGGCGAGGCCTTCGAAGCCAATGGCCTCGCAGCAGGGGCCACGTCGGGGTCTAACCAGGAGAGGACCCCAGCAACCCCTGGAGAAAGCAGTGATGGTGCAGCCCACCACCTGGTGGTCCTTTCTCACACGCTACGCTACCCTCGGCTGATGCATTCTGTCGCTGTCACAAGTCCCCACACACGGCAGGGCCAGGAGATGAACTCAGTCTGTGTTTGCATTGGGACCACCCAGCGGTTCTGCAGTAACTGTCATCTGGTCTTTGGGGGTCTCCTGCTCCCTTCACGATGGTGCTTAACAGGGCTGTGCAGGAACCTGAGGCTAACTCCCTCTCTGCTACACCCTCGCGGTAACTGCCTGCTGAGCTGGCCGCCTCCCTGCCCGCCCGGACCCCCGTCAGTTTCCAGAGCTGCTCTAGGCTCCGTGGAGGCCAGCATGGCACAGGATCCCCGTGTGTGAGCCCACCCCGTGGGCCTGGGGCTGAGGACGGCTGCTCAGGCCGCACAGGGAAGCCCAGCCCCGGCCACTACATGGCGGCAAGAGCTGTCTGCACCGTGCTTGGCCCGAGTTGCCGCCTGACCTGGGTGCATCAGTTCTCCTCCTGGCTCCTGGTTTCCTCACCTACAGAGTCTGCAGAGACAGCACTTGCCCTTCGCAGGTGCAACTCATAGGCCTCATCGGATGCTCAGCCGAGCACTACACTCCAAACACACGGCTCCAAAGGCTGCCTAAGGTGCTAGACGTGTGCGAGGGACTCATTTCACAGGTGCCCACTTCGCAGTGCTCCATATTCCGGTCGAACTGTACAGGAGCCCTTCTCGGGCTCCAGAATATCCCGGGGTGCTCCTGGGGGGCATTGTCTGACCCTGAGGACATCTACCAGCCAGGGCAGGGGCAGGGCACAGCCATCGGGGGAAACTGCACAAGCACGCACAGAAATCCCTGGAATTGCTCCACAGCCCTCCCCACTGCTGGAAAAACAGGTGGCTGGATGCTCCCCAGTGAGCCCCCTGGATCTGCAGACACCCTGACCCTTGCTGGAGTTGGTGTCTCGGGCAGTGAGGGTTTCAGTAAAGATGGTAAATTTGGAGATGTGTTTGATGGCCTTGGCCTTGGCCTTGGTGACAGTAGGGAGGCAGGGGGAGGGGAGGAACTCGGCCCTTGTACTCTCCGGCCCTCGGACGATGGGAGCTGATTCCCTGTAGCCCATGGGTGTCCTCAGATGGGGCCCCGATGCGAGGCAGAACACCTAGGTGGCCCCACCTGGCCCTTTCCCGGCTGGCCAGCTCCCACACCTGGAGAGGCCAGGTGAGCGTGCAGAGCTCTGGCTCCCTGACAGCCTTTGTTCCTGAACAATGAGTCCACGTAGGCCGATGATCTCCTTCCTTTGTTTTCTCTCCCCATCCCAGGCAAGGAGCCACTGCCCTCCTGGAGGGGAAAGGAAGGGGCAGGTGTTTTGGGGTCTGGAGCCAGAAAGCTCTTCTCAGAGGGGGCAGGGGACTGACGTCTGGAGAGGGTGCCAGGCAGGGGGCTCGGGCCAAAGCTTGGGCCTCAGTGGAGGGAGGCAAGTCTCAGCAGGGCTATTTGCTCAACAGCCTGGAACGCGCAGCCCCAGCCTCCTCCCAGCTTTGACCTTGGAGTTGCCAGCCAAGCCCCCACCCCTTCTAGGGGCTGGGGGCCCAGGGCCCAGCAATGGCCAGGGAGCAGCAGCTCTGTGCAGCACATCCCAGGCCGTTGTCCCCGCAGTGGCCTCCACTCCAACTTCTAATCATCTTCAGCCTCAACTCTTTGCTTCCAGAAAGCTCAGCCATCCAGCTCACAGCCCAGGAATCTGCTTTTCCGATCTGCAGTGTGAAGGCAGAAGAGTTTGGGAAGTTTCTGGGTTCTCATGACAGAAGGGGGCACATCAGTCCTGGAATCAGGAGCACCTCAGGGCTGGAAGGATCTTTAGAGCCATTCATTCCACCCCCTCATTTCCTGGAGGGTGGAGTGTGCCTGAGCACATGGCCGGCAGGGCAGGCGGGCCCAGAATGTCTACACCTCCTCCCCTCTAGAGACCCCTCTTCATTGGGATGTCATCAGCAAGGGCTGACCCACCACGTCGGCTGAGGGGCTCGGGTAAGACGGACCCCACACCAGACTTCCCAGGAAAGAGGACCCAGCGGTAGGGGAGAAGCACCCTGGGGGCTGGTGACAGGTGCACAACAGCAGAGGAGCCAGCTGGGACTACCACCCACTTTGGCCAGGGTGGCTCAAGTCATCATACCATGAGACACTATGTCACAGAGGGGGCATTGGCCTGGAGTCAGAGCTGCATGGCCTCGGGCAAGTCGTGAGATCTCTCCAAGCCTCGGTTTCCACATCTGAAAAATGGGCCTGTTGTAGCTACTTCCCAGATCCATTGTGAGCATAAATGATAGCCACATCCAGAGGGTATAGCAAGGTGTGTGGCTCAGAGCAAACACCGCCCCTTCCCCATCCCTGACCCTGTTCTCTTTTCCACTTGCCTCCTCTCCTTTCCCTCTCTGGAATTCGGTTTCCTGCCTGTAAAAGAGGTGGACTCAAGTGATTCGAGGGTATCTAAGACCACCATCCCCACCCACCAAGTCACTTGACACCTTCCTGATGACTCACCGGGCTAGTGCACACATGTTCTGCTTCCCACCCTTCACCACGTACACACACAGACACACCCGGCACGTGGTCCTGCATCACAGAATGGAATTTCAACCCTTGGTGACACGTGGCCAGTGAATACAGGATTCATAGGTTTGCAGGAACAGCTCTGATTCACACCTCTCTGTCGTCCAAACTGGGACTGTTTTAGAAGGAAAGGGTTGCCAGGACCACCACAGGTGTAAACCAGGAAGCTCCTGGGAGTCCTATCAACTCTCACCAAGGCCCTCCAAGGGGGATTGATTTTTGGGGACCTGGGAGTTACTGAAGCTGAGTCCCACCCAGTCCCACCCATCCATGCCATCTCCTGCCAGGTCCACTGTCAGTGCTTTGGGTCCCTGCTCTGGGAAGACTCCTGCGCTGCCAGCCCTGCTTCTCGACTCCTCCTCGGACCCTCCCAGCACCTGTGCCTTGCCCTCTCTTCTCTCTGCCCTGCACCCCCTCTTTGTATCTCTGCCTCCCACACACGTCATGAGCAACTTGAGCATGGGAACCTTCAGTACCTAACACTGCCTGGAACGTAGTAGGTGCTCAATAAAGTGGACAGGAAGGAAAGACAGACGAATGTCCCACCTAGGAGAGGGGAACCAGGCAGAGGAAGGGGTTAATGCAGCTCCCGGTGGCAGCTGGGAGACGTCAGCAACAAAGGAGAGAGCTGTTCTTTCCAACCAGGCAAGCCAGAACAGAATTCTTCGGCGGCTGTCCTCCCCAACGCACGCATGTCTGCGAGTGGCCCGTGGTGTGGTCAGGGAGCTGACATCTCCATGCCTGCAGGTGACTGGCAGAGAGGACAGTCAGTGCTTTGTTGAAAGGCTCCCAGTCTTGGCAGCTCTGCACCCGGAAAGGAGGGGAATTCAAAGCCCTCCTGGTTCTGCCCCCCTCTCTGGCTGCCCCTCCCTCCAGACAGGGCCCATCCCAGCCACAGTGTCCAGAGTGGATCCGCTGTGCTCTCCAGCAGCCTGCCTGGGCGATGTCACTTGTCACTTGACAATGGAGAAGGATATTTCTCTATTCTCCAGCCTAGCTGAGCTTCTGAAGACACTATCTGGCTGGGAGATAAATCCATTGAGAAAGCCCTGGGGGGAGGCCCTGCAAAGCCCTAAATTGGACACTAAAAACAGATAAAAGCCGGTGGTTTAAAGGCTTTGTGTGAGCTCCTTTTGGGGGAAAGAATGAAAACAGGGATTTAGTTTGTCCTCTCCCACCAACACACTTTGGGCAGCAGTGGCCTCAGATTTTAAATCCTTTATGTCCCTGTTACATGGGATCCAAGTGGCCAATGAGCCAAAGCAGGAGTGGAGAGCCCAGAGCTAAGGTGCTCCCCTGGTCCCTCTGCCACCACCGGCCTGCCACCTGCTTGCATGCCCAAGGGCACGGCCCAACCTTGAATGACTGAGAGGAGTCCCGGCCCTGCCCCAGCCCAACAGCTGCCCCAGCGATTACCAAGTCCAGTGTGGCAGCATTTCCTTAGGGAGAGCAGCCCAGGTCCTCACCCGGCCTTCCCCAGGCCCGGGGGGTGGAGGGGCATATGCCCTCACGGACGCTGTTGCCTGCCTGAACACCTCCTTCCTTCACGCCGCTGTCTTTAGTGGTTGCCACCATGAAGCCGGGAAACTTGAAATTTGGGGAGATGGAAAAGCCCAAATGAGAATTCTAGGGTCTTCAACCCAATAAACAACATATAATGTTTAAAGTGGAGTAGCCGGCAACACCTGGCAGTCCTGCGGGCAGCCCTTGGGGAAATAATGAAAATGTAGCTATTTGAATCAAGAGAATAGGTCATCAGCTTTCTCAAAAAGTTGCCATGGGAGAAGGAGAGGTGATGCCAATCTTATTCTAATTCAGTGGTTCTCAACCCACACATTAGGATTACCCAGGAAGATTTTAAAACACCCAATGCCCACGCCATAACCCAGACCAATTAAGTCAGAGTCTCAGGGGTCAGACCCAGGCACCAGCATTTTTAAAAACTCCTCCAGATGATTCCAATGTGCAACCAAGGTTGAAAACCATTGTTCTAACGGGCTGGAGCTACTAATTAACAGTGGAGGCTGGAGCCAAGGGCTTCCACCTTTTTCAAGACCCTTGACACCCCTGCCTTCACCCCACTCTTCAATTTAGAGCTGAAGCGGGGGACTTGACTGTGAAGAAAGTCAGTGCCACCCCTTCCTTCCTACTTTACATGGTGAACCTGGCCTTGGTATGCAGCGCATCAGGATTTGCAAGTTACTGGAGAAGGGCTAGGAGTAGCCCACTGGAGTCTGGGTCACATTTGATCTGGGAGGGGCCTTGGAATTTGTGTAGACCAACCATCCTTTCCTCACAGGCCATGACCTAGCTAGGGTCTCCAAGCACTGTCTGCAGCTCTAACCTGTATACAATAGTGCTTGTCTTGAGGCTTCTATATCTACAGGACCTCCAGCTCTGCCATTAAATGGGGGACCCAGGACAAAAAAAACCCTTTGGCTTCTGGTAAGCTCTCCATGAAATGCATTCCCTAAGACAGACGGGAGAGGAGGAGTCATCATAGCACAGAATGGAATGGATCTGGTCTTAAGTCTTGGCTCTGTTATTTAGGAGCCCTTGACCTTGAAGATGTCCTTAGCCTGTCTGAGCTTCAGTTCTATTCATTAGTAAGATGGGGAAACTAATGACTATCACAAGGTTGTTGGGTAGAGAGTCAATGAGACGATGTGTGCAAAGTACCTGAGTCACTGAGAGTTAGGCAAACACTATTCTCCACCCCTCCCTTCCCTGCTTCCAGTCCTTTCCTAGAATTGAGCTACAGCTTCCTGTAGGCAGAACCACTGAACTAGACCCCTGGAATCTGCGCTGGCTGACCTGTACCCAGCGCAGAACTTGGCAGGTTGGAAGAGTCTCCCCAAAGTGGATACGCGGGAGATTAAGGACTTTGCTCTTTCCCCAAGATAATCCTTTAAGTTATAGTAGAAAGGATAGGTCAAGCTCCTTCAAACTGCATGGGAACATTCCCAGGAGGTCAAGCCTCTGAGCAGAGGGTTCTGAGTTCCTGGCTGGCCCCTCCAGCCCCACATGTGGCATCCTTCATTGTCACTGACCAAACTGACCTAGAATTAAACAAACCCAAAAAATAACTAACTCTTCAGCAACTATCAAATGAGTGCCTACTCTCTGCCAGGGCTGAGGATACAGGAGTGACAAGACCGACACAGCCCCTGCTCTCATGGAGCTTCCAGGTGAAGACAGACTTTAGATGGGCAGTTTAGCTCAGTGGAGTCAGTGCCATGTTGGTGGAGGGAGGTAGCTTTGGGCACAGTGAACAAGGAGACTTTTCTCAGACTTGGGGTTGGTCAGGGAAAGGCAACTACTAAGCTGAGACCTGCAGGAGAAGCAGGAATTATCCATGAGAACATCCAGGACACTGAATGATGTTCCAAGGAAGATGAAGGACATGCACCCATGAAGAACACAGGTGACGTTAGACCTTGCGCTTCTGATGCATGTTCAGATGAATTCTGTGTGAGCAGAGTCTTGCACATAAATGGGAGATGAGGCTGGAGTAGAAAGCAAGAGCCAGGTCATGAGAGTCTTCTAGGCCAGTGGTTCTCAAACCTAAGTGCATCCTAATCATTTGGAGGACTCGTTAAACACAGACTGCTGGGACCTACCTCCAAATTTCTGATTCAGTAGGTCTAGGATGGGGCCTGAGAATTTGCATTTTTGACAAGCTCCCTGTAATGCTCATCTGGGGTCCCAGCACCACCATGTTCCAGAACCAGGTTAAGTAGTGAAGATTTACCCCGAGAGAAAGGAGAACTGTGACGCATTGTCAGCTGAGTGTGCCTTTTAGAGATCCAGCCTGAGTGTGCTGGGCAAAGGCTGATGGCTGTGCAGTGAGTGAGTGCCTGCCAAGAGCCGCTGAGATTCCACCAGGGCTGGGACCCCAACATCTCCTGTCGCCTCCAACTGCAATCACAAGATCCTCAGCTCAAAAGGCTTTCTGCCCCCGTTCAAGGGAAGACCTCTGTTAGGAGAGAATTTCCCAGAGGCCTCCTGCATTTCTGCACATCTTTCTATTAACTGACTTTGTTCCGAACTCTCTTCTAAAGGAAGTTTGTATAACAAACTGTCTTGGAAGATAGAGTTAGTGTCTCTCTGGAGCAAAGGGAAAGTTTAGCATCCAGTGTAATAAAGATAAGATCCCCTTCTGGAACATAGGTCAAGCAGGCTTACCTCCACGATAAAAGATTCCGACTCCCTAAGTGCGGGATTGCTCTCCAGAAACGCAACCCACTATTTCGCATGCATCAGCTGGCCTCTAAGTGATCCTCTATAGAAAAATAGGGCGTAGAGAACCACACAAATGTTAACACTGGGAATGGCAATTGCTGTGAGTAAGAAAGTCCTTTTTCTCTGATCCAGAAGTCTTGTGTATTCTGCCAGCATCCAAGAAACTGTGACAGGCTAACTCTCTAGCTTTTAAGTAGGGTAGAAGACCAGTCCGGTCACAGTGCCTGACACCCTTCCCGAGCCTGGCCCTGCCCTCTGACTCCTTCGGTGGCCTCTCCTGGCAGCCTCTCCCCTAAAGGCGAAACCACATCAGCCCAGCCTCCACTTCACACTCTGGAATATCCAGCTGCAACACACTCTGCTACAGGGCTTTGCAGATTGTTTTCTGCGCCCAGTCCCAGCGTCTTCTGCTGGTGGCTTTTCTCTCTAGAATCCAGGGCTGGCAAGTGGGAGTGCCATTCCACTTTCGTAACTGCACTTGACCTTGGGTGCTTACAGATCCTTAGGTACTTCTGCGTCCATCCTTGCATTTGGTCTTCACTGGGGGGGACAGGCTGAGTCAGTCCCCATTCTAGGGACAGGGACTGAGTGCTCAGGTTTGTGACTCATCATCAAGACCAACTCCTAATCCAGTGCTCTTTGTCCAGCTCCACAGTTGCCTCTCCTTTTCATGTTTTCATGTCAACCTGAGCCCAGCATGATGAGGTAGGTAAGGCTTGATGGCAGTAAAAAAAAAAAAAAAAAAATCCTACAACGCCAAAAATAAATGATTTGGGAATTACATTAGCATTAATAATCGAGAGTTGGTTGCCTGTACATTTGAACATTTTCAGGCCCAGCTCTTACCCAAGACCTGGGACCAAGAGCACGGGCTTTTATCACGTGCCCTCCAACAAGTGTGTGGTTGTAGAAACCGCCCAGAAGGGGATGTGCTTCCTGGGTGGTGGTAGGGAGAAGGGAAAGAGGCTGCAGGCTCCCGCCAGGCAGCCGGCTTTGCTTTTGAATTGTAGATTGCCTGGTTTGATTGGAAAGTCAGAAGTCTTGCCAGGCCCCCTGCAGACCTGTTTATATGGAACTGGTCTCCTCTCCTAGGAGAAATAAAACATCAGAGACAACCCAGTGCCCACATAGCCCTTCGTGCTGTCAAAGCAGGTGCCGACATCAAGCTAAAGGTGAACAGTTTGGGAGTGCTAGAACCCTAGCCCCCAACCCCCATCTGCACTAAGAATTTTCTTTCCCGGCTTTCAGCCTTCGGTCTAGCCACATAAAACTTTCAGCATCTGCCTCCATCTCAGCTCCTATTAAATCCCGTCCCTTCTTTCTCCTCTACCACTTCCGTTTCATCTCTAAATGATCTAATATTAATGTTCTCGTCATTACAGTGTTCAGAGGAAAAGAACGGGTTTTGTCCACAGAGAGAGGGAGTTGAGAAATTAATATAATATTTGTTCAGGATTGATTTCAAGCTGTAATCCCTGCTGCCAGAGAGACCCATCTGTTTAAAACTATCAGACACTAATTACCCAGAGCTCCAACACAATAGCAGGATTGAGGAGCAGTGTCCTGGCACTCCCACACACACTTGCAATTTAACATTGTTATTTATTAAGGGGGAAAAAAATCCTTTAGTGAGATGGATCTCCCATCCACTTGAGTGGCAGAGGCTCTCCAAGGAATGAGCCCAGCAGGGAAGGAGCCTGCAGAATTTCTTAATCAAAGAATGCCTGGAATTGCATTCATTTGTCTATGAAGATCAAATTCATTGCAAATTTTTCTCTTTCTCCTCTCTCTGACTCAGTCTGGACTTCCCACCAAACCAACTGTTTGGTCATACTTAATCCGAGTCTACTAGGGTTGAAACCACTGTTTTATCTTTGAATGTTCTCTTTTCCTCATCCTCCTGCAAAAATCAGTCCTACGAAGTGTATTTCTACCATGTCTCTCACATCTGACCCTTCTCTTTCATTTTCAAGACCAACACCCAAGTTCTTGGACAAAAGACCAAGTAATGGATGTTCAACTCCATTCTCTGTCTCTTTCAAATCTATGTTATGCTCCATTACTGTATGATTACAGGAAGGGAAGGAGGGAGAAAGGGAGGGAGGGAGGGGAAGCAGATGTGTTTCAAGCGATTGGGCTCCAGCTTACTACATGGGAGGTCCCTGGTTCAGTTCCCAGGGCCTCCTAAAGAAGACAGCGAGCTGGCGCCATGGGCAGGTGTGGCAAGCTGACACAACAAGGTGATGCAATGAGAGACACAAGAAAAAAAAAGAATAATGAGAGACAAAACAAAGCAGGGAATGGAAGGCGCTTAAGTGATTAGGTGCCTCCCTCCCACATCAAAGGTCCCAGGTTCGGTTCCCAGTGCCTCCTAAAGAAACAAAAAAGACGAACAGACACAGCAAGTGCAAACAACGAAGGGGTGGAGAGAGATAAAGAAATAAAATTAATCTTTTAAAAAAAGAAGGGAAGGAAGGAAGGAACGGAGGAAGGAAGAGAGGGCGGGAGGGAAAGAAAAAAGGAAAAGAAGAAAACGCAGTGGCAGCATAGCTGATTAAGACATCACCTGATCAAAAACCTCAGTGGTGCCCCTTAACCTACAAAGTAAGTTGATATTTTAAACTTTCCAAGCACTAGCTTCGATGCATTTCCAATCATCCTTCTCACTACTCTTTCTATTTTGTAAATATAGGATCGAGGTAAACTGAACTGCTCTAAACTCCATATTCACTGTAGACCTCCTTGCACCTTCTCCTTTATGTTCATTCTTACCACTTAGCTATGTGTCAACTAGGCTATAGCATCCAGGTATTTAATTAAACACTAATTTAGGTATTGCCATGAAGGTATTTTGTAGATGTGATTAGCATCTGCAATCTGACGACTTTAAGTAAAGGAGATGGCCCTCCATAATGTAGATGGGTCTCATCCAATTAGTGAAGAGCGGAAAAGCAAAAACCAAGTTTCCTGAAGGAGAAATTCCGCCTCAAGACTACAATGTCAACCCACGTCTGAGTTTCCAGCCTGCTGGCCTGCCTTGCACTTGCCAGCCACACAATCACATGAGGAGATTTCTATGCTCACATATATCCTATTGGTTCTATTTGTCTGGAGAGCGCTGACTGGCGAACCCCACAGATGATTAACCCAACTCCCTGAGCTTCCTTCTTGAAGGTCATTTCCACAGCCAGAGCTCTCTCTCCTCTTCTCTGACCCACTCTAGGGCTTTATTTGTGTCATTCTCTTTGGCACCTACAATATGTCTAATATTATACTTATTTGTGTACCTGTTATGTTGGTCCTAGTAGAATGAAACTTCTTGAATTTATGGAACTCCTGGTCTTACCAGACACTGAGCAAGGCTCTGGAAAATAATGGTAAACAAAACAGGCCTTGTTCCTTCTTTTATGAAGAGTCCAGTTTGGTGAGAAGACAGATGGCAAATTAACAATTAATTGAGTACTTATGAGAGTGCAAACGTCTGCCAAGGGGAAGTTCAAGGTGTTAGTAGGCAGATAAAACTAGATGAGGGTTGGGGAATGCCTCTATGAAGAAGCAAATTTTCAGATTAGATCTGAAGGATAAATAGGAAATATCTAGGTAGAGAAAAAGAGAAAAAGGATTTTAGTTCTCATTTTTCAGTTGAAAGAAACAACATGTATTACAGTCTTTCGGAGGTCATGCATATGTAATAGAAACTTCACTTTGGTAGCTTTGTAGAGAATGGATACCACGGGAGGTTAAAAAAAAAGGATGTGGGTGGGCAGGGCGGTGAGACTGGAAACTGGTAAACTAGTTAGGAGATTATTGTAATAGTTCAAACTTAAGGTAATAATGATTTAAAGTTGACTGGAGAGGAGGGTCCAGATTGAAGAGGTACTAAAGAAAGACAATCACCAGAACTGATTTCCAGTTGGTGAAAGAGGAATAGAAGCCCAGGATGACTACCAGATGTCTGGGTTTTGGATGGATGGAGGTGCCACCAACCAGGATAGGCTCTTTCAGGAGCAAGAGCAAACTGGAGGTAGGTTGGAAGGTGAGCTCCATTTTGGAAATGCTGTGCTGATGTGCTGGTGAGACATTGCAGGGCCCTACTGTGCTAATGGTGTTGTTTTCTTCTCTCTTCTTTTTTTATTAGAGACTTTGTAGGTTTACAGAAAAATCATGCATAAAATGTGGAGTTCCCAAATACCACCCTATTATCAACACCTTGCTTTAGTGTAGTACATTTGTTACAACTGATGAAAGACCATTTTTATAATCGTACTCTTAACTATAGTCGATGGTTCCCATTACAGTTCAGTTTATAATAACTTTGTTGAGGTATAAGTGACATGCAATAAATTGTACATATTTAAAGTATACAGTTTTATCAACCTTGACATGTAGGTATACCAGTGAAACCATCACCATAATCAAAATAGTGAAAGTATCTCTCACCCCCAAAAGATTTGAACTGCCCCATTGCAATCACTTCCTCCTACCACTCCCACCCCTTCCCACCTGTGTTCCCCAGGTAACCACTGATCTGTTTTTTTGCCATTGTAGAATTTTTTGTTATCTTGTAGAGTTATATATAACTCCCTTCTTTCAGTCAGCATAATTACTTTGACATTTATCCATGGTGTTGCATGTATCATTAATTCATTCCTTTTATTACTGAGTAGATTCCGTTGAATGGAGACACCACAATTTGTTTATCTATTCACCTACTGATGGGCAATTGTTTCGGACTATTACCAATAAAGCTGTCATGATCATTTGCACATAAGTCTTTGTGTGGCCATAGATTTCCTTTCCACTTGGGTAAATACCTTGTAGCAGAATGGCTTAATCATAAACTATGTGTTTTATGTTCAATAAACCATTGTTAAATACAATGGTTAAAAATTAATTTTAAAATTAATTAATTGTTAAATACATTGTTAAAATTTAATTAATAAATGAGTACATAAATAAAGAAATTACCAGGAATAACTCTTCAGTGGCATAGGACTGGAAACCAACTCAAACTAAGACAAAATGTTGGTTTGCATAGTGGGGAAAATAACTAAGATCACTTGAAAGAATGAAAAAACAGTGTCAGGTGCCCAAAAATCAGCTGGAACCAGGACTCAAAGCTGTCAGAAATCTTTCACCATCCATATCTCATTTCTGTTTGTCTTGATTTGATTTCATCTGCAGAACGGCTTATCTATTTTTTGCAGAAAGATACCCTTCAACTTCCCGGATTCAGTTTGTTCTTTCTCTCTCTCTCTCTCAGTAAAATATGTAAGTTTCAGGAAAGAACTCTGATTGACCCTATTTGGATCATGTGCTCAATCCTTGGACCAATCGCTGTCCCAGTGTGGGGAGGGGTGACTGCCCTGCCCTGGATCTCATGTCTATCTCTGCGGTCTAGCAGTTGTGGTTGACAGGCCAATTGGAACCATGGGAAATTGGGGTGTCACCGAAGAAGGGACGATGAATAGACAAACACTGGATATCTACCACCCTTTACATCTACACAGTGTTTTAACATTTAGAAAGTGGTTTCGCATATAATACCTGCGTAGTCCTCTACCTTGTGCAGTAGAGTTGCATTTTACAGATAAGGAAACTAGCCTTGATGAAATTAAAGGTTCAACTAAAAAATGTCAGAAATGATTTCAATTTGGTGCTTTAACTGTGAGTCCAGGAAAATATGTATCAACTTTATATATTAGAATCCAGGCAAAAACTTTTCCTATTCTTCTTTTATCAGCTATTCATTCATGCATTAATTGAGTGCCTATAGTATGCCAGGGGATATGGTAATAAAGAAGACAATGGAACTTAGGTTGCAGTGGGTAACAAATGGGTAACAAATGAGATGGTTTTAGCTAGCAGTGCTATGAAGAATGTAAAGCAGTCCAGTATAATCAGTGGACTTGAAGTACTGTGTTTGAGGCAGCTTTTCTGGGAAGAGGATGTTGACATTGAGAGCTGGTGAACTCCACCACGCCATGCCTCCCAGAGTCCTTGTCAGGAGATCTTCCCAGCTGCAGCCTGAGCATGCCAACTCCTCCACTGCTCAGCACCGCCGCCAACAGCCAACCCCCGGGCCACCTCTACAGCCACGAGGGCTCTCTTTCAAACTCCTCAATGATGAGTTTGCCAGCTCTGAAGTGTGGAGGAAACCAGAAAAACAAAGGAGGAAACGTGCACTAAGGGTGATCATTTCAGACTCCTCTGATGAGAAAGTCCGGGAGTCTCTTTGGCAGCAGATCTATTTTCACCAGCGAGGTTTTGTGCAGTCTCTCCAAGGGGCAGGAATGTGAACTCACCAGGATCTGTTCCAGCTCTAACCTTTGAAGCTGTGATGAAAACCAAGCTATATTTTCTGGCTCTGGCTACCAGGAGAAGGTACAGAGAGCAGCAGCCCCACTCCTTTGGGAAGGCAGCCCTGTCTCCCTGGTAGTCAGGAAGCCATGCAACCTGCCCATGTCAGCACCAATGGCTCCTCTGGGAGACTATCAAATTAAGACCCTTCAGGGAAACGGACTTGGCCCAGTGGTTAGGGCGTCCATCTACCACATGGGAGGTCTGCGGTTCAAACCCCGGGCCTCCTTGACCCGTGTGGAGCTGGCCATGTGCAGTGCTGATGCGCGCAAGGAGTGCCGCGCCACGCAGGGGTGTGCCCCGCGTAGGGGAGCCCCACGCGCAAGGAGTGCGCCCCATAAGGAGAGCTGCCCAGTGTGAAAGAAAGTGCAGCCTGTCCAGGAATGGCGCCGCCCACACTTCCCATGCCGCTGATGACAACAGAAGCAGACAAAGAAACAAGACGCAGCAAATAGACACAGAGAACAGACAACCAGGGGAGGGAGGGATTTAAATAAATAAATAAATCTTTAAAAAAAAAAAAAAAAGACCCTTCAATTGGGAAGCCTAATGCTGTTGATTAAAGAACAGACTCCAAAATCAGAAGTCTCCTGACCCTGGACTTGGATGGATTTACTTTCTCCCTGTCTCTAAATCTTGAGCTAGAACATTGGTGCTCCAAGGAACTCAGGACTCGGACAATAAGCAGAGACCCCTACCCCTTTCCTGGAAGATTTCTGCATCAGCCTCAGTGAGGGGTCCTGAGTCCAGGTCTGCCCTACCTGGGTTTCTTGGGCGGCCCCAGTCTTTATGGATAGCAGCTAATGCCACATGCAAGGCTCCTCAGAGTGCGGAGCTGGGCACACTGAAGACCCTCATTAGCCCCCCTGAAAGAATTAATGACATATTTCATAATTTCATAATCTCTGCAAGTCCCTACAGTGCCCTCTTTGCACTGAGGCAAACACCATGGAAGGAGATTGAAATTCACTTGCTCATCTGAACTACTTCACACCAAGCCTTCCCTTCCCCTTCTTGACTGCCTGTAGAACTCCAGTGTTTTCTTCGAAGGGGCAGTTCAAATGTCATTTCTTATGTTCTTTTACGTGGCGCCTTCTCTGAGACCCCATCGCATGTAGGGCACTTATCACATGGTTGTAACAGAGATGTATGCATGTGCCTTCCCTACAACTGTGAGCATCTTTGAAAGAAGGACCATGATTTTTTTAGTTTTTTCGGTTTGTTTGGTTTTTTTCCATCTCCCCTGTGCTTTGCACAGTGACTGGCTGAGGATGGGAAGTCAGAAAGTGTTGAATGAATAATTCAATGAATGAATGAAAGGGCTGCTTAAACAGACTAAGGTCCTACCTCTCTTTGAAATCTCCATGGCGATGAGTTACAGGTTTGAGAACTCTGTCTTGATCAGAATGTTGGCCTAGCTAAATTGGTATGATGGTTGTAACATCCAATAAGCAGTTTCCCCACAAAGCTGTGATTTCTCTAACAAGCTGTCTCAATTCTGTCACCACTGGGAATTGCCTGTAATGAAAAGGCAACACTAACAAGGAACCAGAGCCATTTGTGGAGCCTGAACCAAGACCTGCATGAGATGTGTAAAGTCCTAAAAAGACAGCCACCTCCCCGACCTGCCAGACCAACCCTGGAGGTCTGTGGAGAGAGAAAGAACCCAGTGGGGCTAGTTACTTCTAACAGAAAACTCATTTTAGATTACAGTGGGGGGAAACGGATGTGGCTCAACCAATTGGGCTCCCATCTACCATACAGGAGGTCCTGGGTTCAAGGCCCAGGGCTTCCTAGTGAGGGCAAGCTGGCCCATGTGGCGAGCTGGCCCACGCGGAGTGTCACCCTACCCAGGAGTGCCCCCGCATGGGAATGCCGCCCAGCGTGGGAAAGCCGCCCCGTGCAGGAGTGCCAGCCGGTGCTGAGAGCTGGCACAGCAAGATGACACAGCAAGAGGCACAAAGGAGAGAAGATAAGAAGGCGTAGCAGAACAGGGAGTGAGGTGGTACAAGAGAGTAATTGCTTCTCTCTCCCACTCCAGAAGGTCCCAGGATGGGTTCCCAGAGCTGCCTAGTGAGAATACAAGCAGACACAGAAGAACGCACAGCAAATGGACACAGAGAGCAGACAATGGAGGGAATGGGGTGGCGGAGAAATAAATAAAATAAATCTTTTAAAAATAAATAAATAAATAAACTACAGTGGGCAGGATTTAGGTTAGACTTTCAAGAAAAATCCCTTCCCACAAGAAGACCCCAAAACCAGGGATCCTGGGAGACAGTCAGAGAATGTCCTTGTCTCCACTTCTTTAAAAAGGCTTCCACGTCTTCCACAACAATCCCCCTCCTCAGTCCTTGTAGAGTGGCTCTGGAGGCAAGGGGAAAGTGGCTGGGATCTCCAACTGCCAGAGGATCATGGGAATATCCTAGCATTTGGATGCCAGGATCCTGGGCAGACCAGCAGGGGCAGTGTAGAGGCTTCTCTAACCCCCATTCCAGGCACAGCAGTGTCAGCAATTAAAGCTCATTCCCTCTGACATTGGCAGAGGTGAGTGTAACAGGAGAGGCCCGGTTTTCCATGCAGGCTGCGGCCTGCAAGCCTTCCCTCCCGGTTGGTGTGAGGCAAAGCCAGGTGCAGGAAGCAGCTGAATTAAACAATGTCATAGGGTGGGAGGAGGAAGGGACGGTGGTGATATGAAGGAAATGCTCATTCCAACAAAGGAAATCAAAGCCCCAAATGATCCCGCAGGGAGGAAAGGTGAGCAGGAGGGAAATGAAATGGAAAACACCAACAAATTGAAAATCAGGCACAGAAGGTGGAGGGAAGGAATTGGAATGCTTTCAAGCAGGGACACAACTCCCCAAAGAACTGGTCTTTCTGGAGAGGCCCTGAGTGAGAGCAGGCAGGTCTGAATGGCATTTCCACCTGGTAGAGAGTCACCTGCCATGGGGCTCTTCATCAGCAAAGAGGTGAGCCAAGCTGAGGCATCTCCGGGCCTGGATGTCTTCTTGTTGGGGTGCATGGAAGTCAGTTGAGTAGACGTGGCCATCTCAAGAG
Organism: Dasypus novemcinctus; assembly: GCF_030445035.2. Taxonomy (NCBI): domain Eukaryota; kingdom Metazoa; phylum Chordata; class Mammalia; order Cingulata; family Dasypodidae; genus Dasypus; species Dasypus novemcinctus. Next base: position 26,049,309 of record NC_080699.1, on the reverse strand, counting down.
GCTGGTTGATTCCCTTGCAAATGGGGACTTCCTGGTAAGGTGACGATCTGCCCAGGTACCCTTGAAAACACTCCTTAACTTGAATGAAAATGCTGGGGATCCAACCCATCTGCACGTAATGGACAAAGGCCAGAACAAGGAGCAGCTCCACTAGCTCCATGTCTACGTGACTCATGGTCCTTTGACCGTCCTCGGGGACTCAGCAATGGCTCCATCTGAAAGAGTAGAGGAGCATTTTGCCAAAGCAATGCCTTCAGAGCCCTCCTCGCAGGTTCCTTGGTGTTTTGGGCCACGAGGTTCTGTCTCCAACTCACCCCTCTAACTTCTAATGCCCCCCAGGGGTGCCCCTCTGGCTTCCCAGCCTCCTGACAATCTCTGACTGCTTCCTCTCACCATTAGAAAGGCCTCCTTCATCCCATTGCCCTTGGCTTCCTCCCCCGTGGTGACCCTGCCTCTTCCAGAAGACTCTGCACCGTCCCCTGGATGCATTCCCACCATTTGCACTTTCTTCACTGCGCTCCTCTAGGCTCCTTTGCGAATGGCATTAAGTCAGTTTTTCTCATGTTTTTTCAAAACTGCCTTCATCTGAGAGCCTTGCAGGGGCTGTGCCTCCTTCCCCCGGGCCTCTCCCTAAGCCCGGGGTTCCGGGCAGCATGCACGCCCCTCCTGCTCACCGACTGGCTCCCAAGGGGGCTGCCCTTGAGGTCCAAACTCCACATCAGAGAAGTTTCCAGGGACTAACTTTGGGGGCAGCATCTACGGTGCCACCTGCATGGACCCACACGTGGGCTCAGAGATGTCCACGTGACGCATCAGTGTCCCCCTGAAGGAGGGAGCCTGAACTGAGATGGATTTCAACTGTTTGCTTCCAATCAGGGCACTTTCGCCAAAGGGATTTACAACCCTTGGGAGATGCCATTCAGGAAAGCAGGGCTTGTTCCCCAAGAGGAGAGGAGGTTGGGTTGACGTGGCAGCCACCTTCAGGTGTGAGCCCAGCTTTCAAGGGGAAGAGATTACGCTCCATCTTTGTGGCTCCCTGGGGGGTCAAATGAGCTTTGATGTGGACAGATTCAGCTCAATAGAAGAAAAGCACTGTAACAGTCCAGGGGGGCTGAGCCTTAAGCCACACTGTGCTCCCTGCTTCTAGGAGAGTACAGTGGAGCGAAGACAAGCTTAGCGAGGAGATTGAAACACTGAATGGGGCAGCAGTGGATGGGAGGGATATGGGGTAGACCAGGTGACTTTTAAAGTCCTTCCCAAGCCTGGAGAATCTCAGCATTCCTATAGAAGGCAACGGCCTAAAACAGCAGTGGGCTCCAGAAGCTTCCAAGAACAGGTGCCCTAATCAGGGCATGAGAAAGTCTGGGGAGAACTCTGGAGGTCATTTTCTACCATCCACCTGTCGCTGAGCGGCCCTGCATTCATCGCCAGCCCAGGACTTTGCCCTGGAGCTGGGTGGAATTTCTATAGGGCTGCAGCGGAGGGAGGGGTGGGCGGTGGAGGGGGAGGCGAGGAGGTTCCCAGGCTGGGCCTCAAGCTGAGGACACCCCCACTCGCCACAGGACTACGAGCAGAGGCGCTCCCCGTGGCGGAGGGAGCGAGACGAGGGAGCGCGCTCAGCTGGCAGCGGGGAAACAGGCCTGGTTCCATTGCTGAGCTGCCTCGCCAGCTGCCGACAGGGAGGGGTGTGCAGACAGATTGAACCTGTGGAGGGAGAACAGTCACTCCCAGACAGACACACACCCTCTCCCAGAGCTTCCCGCGCGGAGGCTGTTTGGAAGCTGCTGTCACACACGCCTCCAGCGAAGAGGCAGGAGAGCCGGAACTGACGGCTGCGGCTGTGAGGGGAGCTGGCCCAGCTCCCCCACGCTGGCTCTCCTCTGTAATTCTCCTCCCTTACGGGGAAGCTTTCAAAGTAATTGGGGAGTGGCTCATGATCCCCTTCCTTTCCAGAACAGCAGGGAGCCGTGAGCTTTCTGTAGAGGAGCTGGTGAGACTTGCCTCTCCGCCCAGGGGTAGTCCCAGGCCCCCCACGGGGCCACCGTGGGCGCCAGCCGACTTGGGCCAGTACCTCCGGGACGCCAGCCCCCTGGGCCCTGGCTGCGCCTGGTGACTTCTCACCATCGGCATGGGCGCTTGGTGTCCTGGGCACGAGCAGAGCTTCTCCGAGTGGGCGGGAGCCAATTCCTTCCCCTGACGCTCTGTCCGAGGGGGGTCAACAGGGCTGGGGTCCCGGGAGAGGAGTCCGGGCCTGGCTAGCCCTGCTGGTAACCCTTCAGACCACCCAGTCTGGGTTAGATGACCCCCTCCGGGCCCTTCCCCCCCAGGACCGTCTCATCCTCTCGGCTCTCGGCTGGGCAGTCTGTGTCCGTTTTCTTTCCCACCTCCCTCAGGAGGTCCCGAGATCATCCTTGGGGTGCCGCCTGGGGTTTGTTGGGTTGGTGCTGAGGTTACAGATCTCTGAGGGGCAGGCAGGGCCGGGTGTGAGCAGAGCGCAGCTTCTCAGCAGGCCCCTGACAAGGAGCGCAATTTACAACACCCAGAAAATGCCCAGCCGGGCTCCTCTGTCCTGGCCCAGGATGTGGAAAAGAAAACAACTATCCATTGTGGGGTCCCCCCTGTGTGGCCACTACATTGTTCCCGTGATCCTCAAAGCACCCCCCCCCCCCAGCTGATGGGAAGTAAGCGCCCCAGAACTGGCGTTAGAAGCCAGAACTCAAACCCTGCCGTCCCACGCGGCAGCGCGTCCTCTGCCCGGGGCCACTGCCCAGCTCGGGATGCCAGGGCAGGCCACCCGTAAGGGAAGCTGTGTGTCAGGAGGGCCAGGTGACCCTGAGGGGCGGGAGGCTCAGCGTTCTGGACGTGAAGGGGACAGGCGGCCCTCCACGGACCAGCAGGTCTGGCTGGGATCTGGGGGTCCCTGTGTTCCTCGAGCTCCCCAGGTGGTTCAGGGGCACCTCCTGGAGGTGAGCACCCCCCTCCAGCACGTCATCAGCCTCCCTCCACAGCGCCTTGCAGCATCTCACTGCTTAGCAACAGCAAGTCCTCCCGGGTCTATCCTAATCCCAGGCCTTGTCATGCAAATCGTCCCCTCTCCCCAATCTCCACAGAGACTCCTGCAGGGCCCGTACAGGCTGCCGAGCTGTGCTGCTGCTCCAGGGGGATTCAGGAGCAAGAGGGGAGCAGCAGCAGCCTCCTGGAGCAGTCTGCTTGCCCGTCGCCGCAGGCTGCAGGAGCCGTCCCGGGAGGGGCCTGGCACTACCCCTCCCAGGGGACACTGTGCAGACCCAGAGACAGCCAGCCTGCAGATAAGGAGGGGGTCTTGGCCAGCAGCCCACCCGGGCCTGGACGGTTCCACATCCCTGCCCAACTTGGGCTCCCGCCCTTACCTGGACCCGAGCACCTACTTTTACCAGCATCACCTCCTAGGTGCTTAGCCCCCCAGCCACGGGACTGGTCAGGAAGTATCAGGAAGCACAGAGTAAACTGCGGCCAGGAAGCAGTCTCCAGGCCAGCCCAGGTGAGCCTCGGGCAACTGTGAACAGAGCTGGTGGCAGGGGCAGAGCGGGGGGCAGCCAGCCATGCTCCTGCTTTCCAGGGCGGAGAAGAAAGCATCTGGCGGTCGGGAGGGACGCCCGAGATCAGGAAGTGGCCCAGCTTGGAGAAACCCACCCACCCTGATGAAGAGACCGGAAGCCCACCCAGGAAGTAGGGCCAGTGGAGGCTCCCCCTGGCCCGCCCAGCTGCCACCAGCTCTCAGGTAACACTCTCCTCAGCTGGCCTCCTGGACTGTCAGGCTGCCTCCAACCAGGCACATCCCCAGGAAGGGACCCCTGGCCCCCCTCTGCGCTTCCTGGATTGAGAGCAAACCCATGCACCCGGGATTCCCAGGTGCCCCCTACCTGGCTGTCTCCAGCCCTCCTGGAGGGTCCCCTCCTGCTCTTCCAACACAGCCCGCCTGTTGCCATCTCCCACCCACCTCCCCTGCCCACCCGGGGCCACGGTGTCCACCTCCCCTTGCTTCTGACCTTCATCCGCCAAAATCCAACTCATCATCAAGGTCCCCACCTCCTCCTTTTCTTATCCCCTAAAGCCACCCGCCTTCTTTGACCTGCTGGACCCTTTGCCCAGTACTTGCTCATGGTGCTGCATGGCTCCCCACAGCCCCCCAAACTAATGCACAAGGGGTTGTACTGTCCTCATAGCTGGACTTCCCGTGCCCACCCTGCCCCTAGCCACATTCCCACACCTCCACTGACACGTGGGAGTTTGTTAATAAGTGTTGGTCGAACTGAATTCAGATATGAAATGGTGCTTCGGCTTATGACGCTGTAGAAGTCTCTTTTTAGTAAACAAGACACATAAGGACAAATATTGTATGACCTCACGAATAAGAGATGACTAGAAATAGGAAATTCACAGAGGGAGAAAGCAGAGTAGGTGTTCCTGGGGGAGGGGTGTGGGAGAGAGGAAGGAAGGGGCAGTGTTTGTAAAAAACCAAATAAATAAAACTATTTATCAACACATACACTCACAAAGAAGTCTCTTTTTACAGCAGACCTTTTTAGACAGGAAGTTCTGCCTCACATCTAGCCTAATCCTATCCCATGTGGGGTTCATTTTCACTCCTCTGTGGAGATGGAAAGCAGTGGATTACTTTCCTCTAAATAATAACCCTCCTCAGGCTTTGAGACTATTATTACAGCCCCTTTGAGCTAAATAATCCCAGTTATTCTAGTGCTCCTTGAGAACCCACTACGTGCCCTCTACTCATCTTGGCAACACTTTTGAATTCTCTCCAACTTCTCCAACCCCGGAACTAAGATGGGCCCTGAGCAGCGAAAGGAAGGAAGTGAATTGAGGACCTACTATGTGCCTGGAACTGCCCACTCAGCAGCCCAGCTGGACCCCATTTTACAGATGGGGAGGCAGAGGCCCAATACGATTAGCAAGATTTCTCAGTCTTGGTGCTTTTGGAATTTCAGGCCAAATAATCTTTTGTTGGGGGTGGGAAGAAGCTACCCTGTGCGTTGTGGGAGCTTCACAGCATCTCTGGCCTCTACCCACCAGACGCCAATAGCAAACCACAACCCCTGCCCTCCAACTTGTGACAACTGAAAACGTCTCCAGACTCACCAAATGGCCTCTGGGAGAAAAATCACCACGATTGAGAACCACTGGGTTGGGGGAATTAGCAAGATACCATTCAGCTTGTAAGTATCAGAAACTAGATTCAGACCTGTCAAATGCCAAAGAATTTTCTTTTCACTAACCCCATGTGACCTCCTATGACAGATTCCTACATGGGAAAATAACGGGAGAATGTCATTATGTTTTCTACTTTTATCACTCCCTACCCTATCATTTCATCTTAATCTCATATTTCTGTTACTGAAATCACTTAATGAACTAATGGATTACTGTGTTCCAAGGCTAATCCACACTCTCCAAGTCTACCCACACTCAGTTTGGAAAGCATTAGCCTGGGTCCACTGTGACCACAGGAACATTTTTACAACTTTCAATCAATTGCTCTACATCACTAATTTCAGGTTTACTACATAGACATAGGCACGGGGTGGGGGAGGGGTGAGCAGAGAAAATAGAAAACATCTCCCCCTCCTCCAAGAACTCCCTCTCTAACCTGGGAGCTGCAGATAGGACATCACAGTTCTAACACTTAACTAAGAAATGCACAGACCATTCTTGTGCCGTCCCTAAGCAGGCTGTTGGAAAGTAGGAACATCGAGTCCGTTGAGCAGTTGCTTAGACTAAAGATGCCAAGCAGTCAGTTTAAGGAGTCAGCTGAGACCAGCCTTTGGCAGAGCCCAAATGCTGCCATAAACCAAAGCCGCTGAGTAGCGTAGACGGCAAATTGTGATGAGGACACGCGTGCTGGCAGGACACGGAGTGACGGCACCAGGTGTCCACGTGCTGCATTTGCTAATTCTGTGCTCCACATTCTGCTCTGAGGCAGGCTCCCTCCTTCTGGGTGTCACCTCCTCTGTTCCAGAGAAAAATGTCAGATTTGTACCTTGTAAATGTTTTCACTTGTTCTCCTAGACATTCATCAGGAGCCACACCAGGCGCTGGTGCAGCTCCTTCATTTCTCTCCATTTATCAAACTCTGACTTATTCTTCAAGATCCATTTAAATGCTGTCTCCAGCCTTCTCTCCTTCCACCCCCTCCCCCCCCCCCAATCCACTCTCTGGCCAAAGCAGCCTGCCGATCTTACCCACTCCCACCTTGCTTGTTTGTTGCCATTTCCTTCTCTCATTCATTCTTTCAACATGTGTATTTTGAGAACCTGCTTTGCAGCCGCCATTGTTTTAGGTACTGAAGACACAGCAGTTTACAAAACAAAACGTGCTGCCCTTGGTCTTGGGATGGAGCGGATGCTCTGGTGTCGTTACTTCTACCTGGAAAGTCTTTGGCCTCATACACTCCATCTCTACCTTTTAAAACCTGGCCCTCCTTCAGCCTAAGTTCCCACCCTGCTCCTCCATGAAGCCTCCCTCTTCATCCCAAGCAGAACCACTCCGCACTTCTGGACTTTGATCGCCTTCCCCCTGTGAGCCAGGCATTTGGCATTTAGACGCCACCTCATATTATCTTTAACTGTCCCTTCTCCCAACTAAACTGCCAGGCTTAGGAGGAGAGGCACTGTGTCTGTTTTCACCTCTGTAGTCCTCTACTCCCAGCTGAGTGTCTGGTTCAGAGAAATAAATCACCGCAAACAAGAAAAATAATAGTAACTACTATTGATGGCATGCTTACAAAGGACCAACCATTGTTCTGAGTCCTTAATAAGCGGCAGCTCATTGGACCCTGACAATCAGCCCAGGAGGCTGGTGGGGCTCTCTTGGGCAGTGGAAACGCAGGTGGCAGTGGTCACAGCAGTGGCAGAACAGTGCCAGGACTGCGTGTCGGGGGGAGCCGGGCAGGGGGTTCCAGGAGGCGGGCTTTTGAGTTGGATGGACTAGCTCCATCACTTACTGCTGGGTGACCTCGGGCAAGTGAGTTCTCTTCCTTTGGCTTCCGTTTTCTTTCTTAGGAAATGGGGATAATTACAGTTCCCACGTCGTAGAGGTGTGTGACAATTACATGAGCTAGCTCAACATGGCGCATGGCACATTGGGAACAATCAACATGTGATGCCGTTATTACTATTATTTTAATATCATTACTATTGCTATTATATCCCCCTTCCAACACCTGTTTCCTGCCCCACTCCTGCCCCTGCTCCCTGCCTAACACACACCTCCTTCCGCATCCTCCGTCGAGTGGAGGAAACTAAGTGCAATATTCTGAGAAGAGACCCTTCAGCTGCTACCTTCCTCTTCCAACAAACGAGCCCTGAAACAAATAGATCCCAGATGTCATGACTCACTCACAATAACCCAGACCCATGGGACCAGTGGAGGGTGGGGCACTGCCCGGGTGTTGACAGAGCATGGAGGACTTAGAAGTGCAAGATTCCAAGGGACAGCCCAGGAAGCAGGACTTCATGGGAGATTGCTATCGGCTCTCCCTCGGCTACTGCAGAGATCAGCTGGGTTCTTTCATGAGAACTCTGGCACTGCCGTGAGCAAAAAAAATCCCCAGCAGGCTCAAAACGTAGGAATAAAATGATGTCCCAGAGGAAGCAGCTCTCTATATGTTGGCTACTGATACTAAGGACACGTTTGTCCATTGCCTTCATTCAATCCATGTTTTGCAGGGCATTTCTCATCCTTTTAGAGCAGTTGGGAAGGAAGGTTGCTTCCTTCCCTCGCCTTTCATCTATGCATCCTTCCATGCCTGCCTGTAAAAGTGAAGCATCAATTATACTCTCCAATTATAAGATGATACATATTTTCACTAATTAATAATGATTCTTGCTACTCATCCTGCCGACTCCCATTGGATAACTTCAGAGGGGATTTGAGATGATAACTTAGAGCTTTGCCATCAGGAGGGAATGAGTAAGGCCTGTAGAACTGGAATGAAAGGGAAACGGCGACACCTGCAAGTTTGTGATAGTGGCAACCACTGCATCTAAGGCTTAGCTTTGTCTTCGCTGCAGATTTGCCCACGCAGATGCACCCACTGAATGGTGCTACGCCTGGAGGAAGGAGAAAGTGGTTTATCCCTGGGGTGGCACTTTGTAGGGGTTAAGTTGGCTGTCATAAGGTAAAGGTTCCTTTTATTTACTGAAATCTAGATTTTTCAGTTATGTATCACAGTGTGTCCTCCCCTCTTGAGACTTATTAACCCATGGTGAAGAAAGCTCCTTCCAGATGAGGCCATGAGCATACCTCTATTTCCTAGAGCCAGGGCATGGGGGGCGGGGGGTCAGCTGGTCCAGCCCACTTGGTTTTCAGAGGCAAAGGGGCAAGCCCAGTAGCAGTAGCAAGTCATGTCCATTGTCAAGTTTAGTTGTCACAACAAAACTGTGAGGTAAATGTTACCATCACTATTGTATCTGTTGCTTGTGGTTATTACCTTAACCAGTGACCGCAAACTGGGTGATTCTCTCATAGTTCTGGAGGCTGGAAGTCTAGACCCCAAGGTGCTGGCAGAGCCGTGCTCCCTGAAAGCCACGAGGAGGGGTGCTCCTCACCTCCTCAGCTTCTGGTGGCCCCAGGTACTCCTTGGCTTGTGGCAGCATCACTGCCCCGTCTTCAGCTGTCATCTTTCCTCTCTGTCTGTCTTTAAGTCCAAAGTTCCCTCTTTGCCTAAGGACTCCAATCATATTGGACGAGTGCTCCCCCGGATCCAAGGTCACCTCATCTGAGCTTAGCTCACACGTTTGCAAAGACTCCATTTCCAAACGAGGCCACCCACATTCACAGGTTCCAAGAGTCAGGGCCAGAACACATCTTTTTAGAGGCCACAGTTCAAGCCATAATGTCCATATTACAGAGGAAACAGGGGTCTTAAGAGTGACTTGCCCAAGGTCACACTGCTAGTAAGTAACACAGCTGTGACTAAACCCAGGTTCCAGTACATTCCAAAACCGGTGCCTGTTTCATTGCTCCATGTTGATAACACAATCAATTAGTGGCAGAAGACTTGTGCACTTTGATGCATTTGACAAACCCATGAGGTCTTAGAATAGGAGATAAGCCAAACTGACAAAGAGAACAAGACGTTCCATATTTAAGCTGAGCCTTCCTTCCGAATTTCATTTTGACTGGAGCAGTCAGACAGCCATCCTAGGTATTAGGGGGGAAAAAAAATCAATCAAAGCAGTTTTCAGACTGAACAGACTGGTCGCTTGATGGACCCGGTCAGATCGAGTCAAACAGTTCATCCAGGCTGAGTTCAAAGCCTCGATGCACGCAGGATGACGGATGCGGAGGTTTCTTCTGCTCAAACAGCAGCAGACAGCTCAGAACTCGGTCCAGGCGTCAGCGTGAGTGACCAGCCCCACACTGCCCAGCACACGAGGCCATGGCCAGCAGAGAGAGCTGGCCTTGTCAGTCCCTCGACCCCATCCCGCTGGAGACAGGGGGTCAGGCTAGCTCTGTAGTGGATCTGTTGCCAACGGCAGAGCCCAGCTTCAAGGGACTTGCAAAGTCCAGGCAGGCTCAGAGCTGAAACCAGGAGCGAGCAAACCTACAAAAGGAGGTGAGGCTCGGGGTCACCACTCTGTCTGTCAACCGTCCACCCCACAGCGCCCTGCCCGGCAGGGGAGCACAACAGAAAGGTGGCCGCTGACCGGGCTTAGAGCCATTCCCATCACAGGAAGCAGCCTCCGCTGTTTAGTTCCAGGAAAATGACAGAGTCCCAGGATTCCAGGTCCAGCTCAGAGGCCAGATGTGCGCTCTCCTCGCTCTGACACCCACGGCTCCTTCCTCGCAGAACTGATCCGCTGTACCCAGGAAATGCCCTGGGTCCGTCTTCTTTTGTCTCCATTGGAGGTTGAGAGAGTTGGTATAAGACGCTATTATGTAAAAGGAATAGCCTGGAAGCACATGAAAAATTCTAGGCATCATTAATCATCAGGGAGACGCAAATTAAAACCACCCTGAGCTGCAAGTACAACCCAGTAGCAGCGCTACATTTTAAAAGAATGAAATTCCAAGTGTTGGCAGGATAAGGACAACTGCTCATGCGCTGCATGGTCCAGGGGCCTTATGCACACCGGTGGGAACCTGAAAGAGAGCAATGACCACTTTGGAAAATGGGCTGTTTCTTAAAAAGTTAAACATATACTTACCGTAAGCTCCAGCAATTCCACTCCTAGGTATTTACCTGAGAGGAATGAAAACGTGTCTACACAAAGACCTGTCGGTGAGTATTCACGGCACTTTGATTTCAAGTTCTGGAACCTGGAGACTGTAAATCTTTGTGGTCTTAAGGCTCCTGGTATGTGGTCCTTTCTGGGGCAGCCCCAGGGCACAAAGAGTCTCCGGGCCTACCCCCTCCGCCAGGCGGCCCCCTCTGCCAAGCGCCCCCTCTGCCAGGCACCCCTTCTGCCAGCCCCGGCTGGCCCCATCCAGGAAAGCTCCTGACAACCCAGACCTGACTCGCAGTTTCCATTCCAGAGGCTCCAGCTTGAGGCCTGAGAGAGGGGCGGGGAGGCCTGCAGCCGCTGGCATGGACCACACGCTCAGCCCTTGTCCCCAGATCTACAGGAGACGTGCCTGCCTGCTCAGCACACACACACACACACACACACACGCAGTGAGCAGGCATGTTGTAGACAGGGGGAAATTATACGGTTCATTTAGAGAGCGGTAAAGGGGGGATTGCCATTTCCTTTGAAAATCACAACACAGTTTTTCTCCCGTGGTGGCTTCTGTGGGAGAAGCAAGCTTCTGTCCTTTTCTTCTTGGGCCCAGGGCACCTCGGGGGTAGGGGAGGCTGTCAGGGAGGCTGTGGGGGGCTGATCCCTGCAGAGAGGTGGGGTGAGGGATGGACAGCGCTCTGTCAGGGAGAGGCTGGGGCCAAGGCACCTGTGGGGAAGGGCATGAGGGATGGCAAGCTGGCAGGAGCGTGCTTCCCCACTGCAAGGGTGTGTGTGTGCACTGTGTGTGCATGTACTGTGCACAAGTGGGCACTGTGTGTTGTGTGGATACCATGTGTAGGTACTGTGTGTACTACATGCATGCTGAGTGTACACTCACTCTCAGGTTTGTGCCAGTGGATCCTAATTTGCACAGGGTGCTGGCTGGTTTCTGTGCCACGAGGCACTTGAGGACTTGAGCCCCGGCTCACAATCCCCAGCAGACCTGTGGAACAGACAAAAGACAGGCTGAGGGTGTGCAGAGAACACGCAGCTGGGCACAGTGGGCATGTTTAGGGCAATATGGCAATGCCCTGTCCAGGAAGGGTGAGGTTGGGGAGCCAATGGCTCTCCACTCTCCATCTAGGAAGACTTCCTGGAGGAAGAGGTGGGGCTGGTTTCGGGAGCTATGTGAATTATGGCAGAGTGGAGGAAGAGTGTGCATCTGTGTACGGGTGCATGTGTATGCAGGAGTGTGCACGTGCACGTACATATGTGCAAATGCGTACATTTGTGTGTGTGTCTGTGAGAGAGAGTCAGAGACAGAGAGAGAGACACAGAGAGAGAGAGTCTGATCTCTGCCTGGAGACCCCCTGAAAACATCTGCCTGCAGGACCACAGTAGCAATCCAGGAAGGCCAAGTTCAAGCTCCCAGGGATTGGTTCCAGAGGAGCTCGTGGTCATATTTTGAGGAGCTCTTTTGCTACAGGCTCTAACTCAATGAACGTGTGTTCATTGACTGACTGCATGAACTTTCAAATGTGGAGAGCACTGGAGAGGGAAGAGCAGACAGAGCACTGAGTCAGGAGCAGGAGCCCAGGTTCCAGTCCTGGGTCTGTCACCCCCTCACTGTGTGACCTTAGGCAATCTTAACCTCTCTGGGCTTCAACTTCTTCCTCTCATGACAACAACTTACATTTGTACAGCTCCTTAGGTGACAGGCCTTCTCTCTTCCACTCCTCAGGAAATCCCAAGAGCTGGCCATTGATGTGCCCATTTTATAGGTGAAGACAATGAGGCACAGAGAAGTTGTTGTGCTTATAGTTTCTTGTGTAAAGTGAGAGGGTGGGGCTGGGGATCCCCTAAAGATTCCTGTCAGCACCCATATATGATGCTGTGGGAATTTGCCACCAGAAGCAAATGTTCTCATTTTACCTCATGTATTAGCTTCCTATCGCTGCTGTAACAAATGATCACACAGAGAGACTTTAAACAACAGACACTCAGTATCTCTTTTTTTAATCTTTTTTTAAAAAGATACATAGATCACACAAAATGTTACATTTTTTAAATATAAAACGTTCCCATATACCCCACTCCCCACCCCCACCCCACTCTTCCCTCATCAACAACCTCTTTCATCAGTGTGGCACATTCATTGCATTTGGTGAGTACGTTTTAGAGCACTGCTACACCTCATGGATTATAGTTTATATAGATTATAGTTTACACTCTCTCCCAGTCCATTCAGTGGGTTATGGCAGGATATACAATGTCTAGCATCAGTCCCTGCAATATCATTCAGGACAACTCCAAGTCCCCAAAATGCCCCCACATCACACCTCTTCTTCCCTCTCCCTGCCCTCAGCAGCTCCCACGGCCACTCTCTCCACATCAGTGACACGACACTCAGCGTCTTCCAGTTCTGGAGAAGAGCCCAAAGTCGGTTTCCCTGGGCTTTAAGCCAAGGGGCCAGCAGAGCTGGTCCTTCTGGGAGCTTCAGGGGAAAGCCGTCTGCTGCCTTTTCCAGCGTCCAGGGGCCGTCCACCTTCCTTGGCTCGCGGCCCTTCTACCTTCAGAGCCAGCGGCGGAGCAGCTCCCAGCCCTCTCTCTCTGCCTCTGCCATCGGTCTCCTCCATTTCCCACTCTCCTTCCTCCCTCGTGATTACATTGAGCCCACCTGGAGAGCCCCAGCTCCGGGTCCCTAACTTCCTCCCCCCTGCAGAGCCCCTTTCCGCTGAGGCAGCCTGATGGCGTGTTCAGAGGTTGGGCGCGGGCGTCTTTCGGGGGCATTGCTCTGCCTGCTGAGCCTTCTAATCCTTCCTCCCCTCTCCCTTCCTCTCCCCTGCCCAGCTCTTCTTCTCCCCCCCCCCCCAAGTATGTGCTAAAAACAAACTTTAAGGGGGAATCTGGAAAAGGAAAGGCAGTGGGTTGAGCAAACGTCTGTCCACTGGAAAATGAAGGTGAAGGAGACTGGAAAGTGGGTGTACGTTCCAGATAGAGGGCATTCATTTAGATGCCCGAAAGCACTTCTAGTGAGGGCTCTTTCATGGCCCTGTAGAGGGCAAACCTCAGCTGAAATACAGAGACTGTAGCTGGCTGGCCAAAGGGACTGATGGTAGAACCAGACAGACCTGGGTTTGAAACCCAGTCCCTGCTACCCTTTTGCTGTGTGGCCTTAGACAAGGCACCAGGTCTCTATGGGCTTCATCTATAAAATACCAACAAAAAATAATGAACTGCATGGGGTTACTGTGAGGATTAATGAGATAACGTTAGAAAGTGCTGAGATTCTCATGATATCAGAGAGTGTGGCCCTGTCCGGGCGCAGGGGCTGGATGAACTTGGACTAACCTGGCAACTTCTCAGAGGCGGCTCCAAGTCTAGACCGGGTGGGGCCCCGGTATAGACTCAGCCGGTTTCTGCTGTGGGATGACTCCCCAGCTGGACTGCCCTGGCTCCTGGAGACAACCAGCAAGGCTGTGGCCTGTGGAGGTACCCCGCGAGATGCCGCTAAGCTGCCATGCCCTGGGCCCAAGGAGCAGGGTGAGGCCACCAGCGCTGTGCCCTGCAGCGGGCGTGGCTCCCAACAGCTGGGCCGAAGGCAGCAGCACCCTGCCACACGGCGGGGGAAAACACCCAGCCCCTTTGCAAGTACACAGATCGGCTCTAGTCTATGTCAATAAGTGTAATGATTTGTGACGTGACTGATACAGAAAGCAAACTTGTTATAATCCACCTGCCGGGAAGGAAAATGGCAGAGCAGCACATTCAAGGGAAAGTCGGGACGTGGTGGGCTGGAGCCCTGAGCTGGGGTGGGAGAGCAGGAGGGCAGATCCCAACGAGATTCACCCCTATCTCCAGCCTGGAGACCACGCAAAGACAGGTGTGAGCTGGGGAAGGCTGGAGGGAAGTATCTAAAAGTTAGGAACCCAGACGACTGGGAGGCCCCGGCCCCTCTGGGTTTGCTCTTGTGGGCCTGGGACTCGTGACTCGACATCTCTGTGCTTTTGCAATGGTCTGAGTTTTCCAGTGGACCATGTTGCCTCCTGCCCACATCCCCTCGTCTCCCTCTCACCGGTTCTGTGCACCCTTTTCCCAGTTTCTCCCTGCTTTGCCGCCCACAGCTTGCACCTGCGGCCTTCTTCAGAGGTTGCTCCTGGACTCCTGGCACACCTCATGTGGACGTGCCTGGGAGTTCACAACCCCGCTCCCCTCTCCCGTCACTACGGTGCAGGGGTGCAAAGCGCAGTGCCTTTGCCTCAAGATGCGGGAAAGCCCTGCAGTGCAATTTACACTTGGGAGCTTCCCACGGGGGTGGGCTGAAGCTGGGACCTCACGTGCAATCCCACCCCCTCTTGGCTCCTTTCCCTTCCCTGTTCTCATTCTCCCACTACCTGGCTAGTTTTTCCAGGGAGCAGTCCCCCAGTAAATAACTTGTGCATGCATCCTCTTCTCGGGTTCTGCTTCTAGGGAACCCAACCTAAGCAAATTTGAGAGATGGTCTCAGATAGCTGCATTTAATCCACACACTCTGGCTCTGTCAGGTTATATAGGGACACTGCCCCGCCAGTCCGTCACTCCCAGGTAGCTGTGCCAATGGCTGGAGACAGCAAGGTAGAGCATCCCAGACTACTCTCGGGGTAGACATTGTGTGCATGAATGAACACAAGTGGGTGCTCGTGTCCAGCTCTGGGAGAATGTCATGCTCTGTCACTGCAGCCACCCCCTGTCTCACCCCGCCAAGAGGGGACTTGCCTCCCTCTGCTCTGCTGGCACAAACACTGGCGTGAACTACACACCCCAGGCACGCACTCGCTGATGGCCAGAGTACAGGGCGAAGCTTGTAGAAGGGAGTTTTAGCAAAAGTAATTTAGCGTGGTCTCCTGGGTGTTGCTCGAAACCCCGCGGTACCAGGGGGCCCCTGCTTGGAGTTAAACAGTTGACCTGGATAATCCAGAGAGAATCCACCGCATGCAGATCACTAAGGATTCACTATAAATGTAAACCGGTTTTCGGGACAGAGCAGTTTTTGAGAGCTCAGACTTCCTTGCATAAGGAAGGAAAAAGATACATCTTACTGCTGCCCAGAAAACCGTCCTGCTCACGCTCCAAGGATCATTCACTCATTTGTCCATGTGCATAAATATTTACTGGGCACCTACTGTGGAGGCTTCCTTATGTGGCGCTGTACCCCAGGTTCTCCCTGAAGAGCTCCCTTCTCACTCCATCTCAAAAGTTAGCGTTGGCTCCTCCTAATCAGAACACTGTGTCTCCAAGGCAAGATAATTAGTTCAAGACAGATTTGGACCAGCAAGTGTGTCCTCGAGATTTTTGTTCATTGAGTGAAGAAAAGCTCAAACTTGGGAAGTGGACGTGGCTCAACTGATAGAGCATCCGCCTATCATATGGAGGGTCCAGGGTTCTATCCTCAGGGCCTCCTGACCCATGTGATGAACTGGCCCATGCACAGTGCTGCAGAATGTGAGGAGTGCGGTGCAACACAGGGGCGTCCCCAAGCAGGGGAGCCCCACACGCAAGGAGCGTGCCCCGCAAGGAGAGCTGCCCCGTGTGAAAAAAGCACAGCCCACCCAGGAGTGGCGCCGCACACACGGAGAGCTGACTCAGCAAGATAACGCAACAACAAAAAAAGAGATGCAGTTTCCTGATGCCGCCTGACAATGCAAGCGGACGCAGAAGAACACACAGTGAATGGACACAGAGAGCAGACAACAGGGGGAAAGGGGAAAGAAATAAATAAAATAAATCTTAAAAAAAAAAAAGGCTCAGACTTGAACATGCTGGACATTGATTTGTGGGGGTATGTGTCTGAAACTAAGGACAGCCATGCAGCCATTCACGGGGAACCTGAGAAGGAAACCAAAACAGGAGGAAGGTAGACCCTGACGTCCCCAGATGCATCGAATGTGCCCTGGGTGCAGGTGTCCTGGAGCCACGCCCTGGGCTCTTAGAAGGATGAGCCAGGACATTTCTTTCTGCCTTGTTGTTGCTGTGGTTGTTACTTTTAAACTCAACCTCTACGGATGGGAGTTCCAGGAGTGAGGGTGTGGACGGGACCTCGAATGTGGAGAAGGCAGAGTCAAGCAGGGAGTGGGGAAGCAGGGCAGTGAAGACTCGGGCCTCCTGGGGCGCAGCTGGAGCGCCTTGTTCAGCAGAAGTGACCTTCTGCCCAGTCCTCAGAAGGTGGTGAGTGCGGGTTGAAAGTGGCTCTCTTGACACAGAAGGCATTTACATCCAGCTTTACTAAGACAGCCACTTCCTGCCTGTGACCTGGAATCCAAAATAGCCGAGAATCCAGAAATTGGGAATCCAGTCCCTGCAGGGCTGGAAAGCTAAATGGTCTTTTCCAAGTTAAAATTTAGTGTCAATGAAGACAAGAAAATGGGAAACTGCAGAAATCAGATTGGGACCTGGGAGCACACCGGCCCCCTTGGCTCTTCCTTGTCATCTCCTGTGAGAAACCCCTTCCTTAATGAGCGGGATGCTATTCGTAATCAAACAGGCAAACAACCCCCTCCCATCACCCCAACCATTGTTTCAAAATACCAGAAGGAGGTGGAGTCCAGGGCTGTTGGTTGAGGGATGGGCAGAGCACTGGCCAGGCACTGGAACCCAAGACTACGCCTGAGGGAGATGTAGGGGCAAGCAGGCCTCCTAGAGACCTAAACATAGGAAAGAATCATTCTGCAGGAGAAATACCAAATCTGGCAAATAAAGATCTTGATTTCGTAATGTCTAAGGCAAATTTTGGGTCCATGCTAGAAAACCGCATCTTTCCCAGTGTCCATCTCAAGTGTGGCCAGGGAAGTTTCTCAGAAAATACACAAAGACCCTCCTTCTCTGCCCAACTTTGGGAGCTGTGTGTGCTAGGGGCTGGTGACCCCTGGGTATGTTGATTCCCACTCTTTCTTACTCTCCTCTGTTATATACTGGTTATGTTGCTGGGGATTTTTAAAAAATTAATGAATTAATTAATTTCTCTCCCCTACCCCTCGTTGTTTGAGCCTGCTGTCTGCTCTCTGTATCTGTTCATTGTGTTCTCTGTGTTTTTTTATCTTCTTTTAAGAGGCACCAGAAACCAAACCCAGGATTGAGCCACATCCACTCCCTGCTTGCTGTGCCACCTCGTTGTGTCAGCTCACTGCACCTGCTGGTCGCATCAGCTTGCTGTCTTGCTTGTCTTCTTTAGGAGGCACTGGGAACTGAACCCAGGACCTCCCATGTGGAAGGCAGGCACCCAACTACTTGAGCCACATCCACTCCCACCAGGGATTTTAATGTTTAAACAAGGCTGCCTGACCATAAGAAGCTATATCTAGACTTGACCGAGGAAAAGACACATCATGAGGGGCAGAATAGTGCAGGATTTAATGCACAGACTTGGAACCAGACTGCTTCCTTTGAATCTTTGCTCCTTCATTTCACAGCTGTGTAATCTCCAGGAGGTAATGAATGCCTTTGTGTCTCTGTTTCATCATCTATAAACTGGAGATAATAATATTGATGTGTACACTTTGGATTGTCTCTCTGTGGCCACCATGTTGCTAATACCTGGATGCTGAGATGGAACTTCACATGGAGGAGAGGAGAACTGGGAGGTAGAGTTAGACAGGTATGGCAGACATTGTGTAAAATCCTGATTTAGTTACGCCCGAAACCAGCCTTATGCCTTTCTGGTCACTTACGTAGAGTAAATTTCCTTTATATGTAGGATAGTTTGATGGCATTTTCATCATATGCCATGGAGCTCTCAGCCCAGTGGGGCACACAGAGAAGCAATTCAGTGTGGTTCATATTGAGATAAGGAAGATAGAGGGGCCAAGGAAGCAGACAAAAAGGGGTACCCAATCTAGATCAGGGGTTCGGAAAGGCTTCCTGGAGGAGTAACATCTTGGCTGTATCCTGAAGGAATGGCCAGAGCCATATGAGGAGGACACAGATGGAATGGTCAGCCTTCCAGGAGCTGGAAGTTTCAAGGATGGGCCAGAAAAGAACTTATTGGGAATGTTGAACAGAGACTTTATACCTTGATTGGGAGGTCAGACCAAATCTATTCAGCCAACAAACATAAATTGGATGCCTACCATGTACCAAGCATGTTAGCGAATGTAGACCTTGGATGGGGCTGTGGTCCCTGCCCCAAGGGGACGTTAGGTTCTAGGGCACATTCACCACCTGGTGGCTCTTTACCACATTGTCCTGAGCATATGTTTTGCTTAACCCATACCATGCTTTAGTTTACTTGAGTTTGTTGCCGATATTTAATACCGAGATAGCTCAAATGAAAGTCTGAGTTTTGGGCTTATTTTGAAGCAATCAGAAGGCTGACAACATGGATCTCACATTGCCACATATCAACAATGGACTGGCTCTGAATGGCAGTGCTCCTGCCAAGATGTGTGTCTTCCCTGGGTTGCCCCAGTCCCCACCACTCCCTCTTGACTCACAGGGGGCCCACTTCACCCATTTATTTACCTTATTGATAGACCCCTGGTTTAGAGTGAGGAGATGCTAGACATTGATTAGGCCACACGCGCCAGTGGGTGATGCCCAGGGAATGACATAAACTTGTATGGGTGAATGCCTGACTCTGGCTCCTTCTTCTCTGGTGCTGGTAGGTGGAGCTTATCTGGGAAGGACAGATTCTGAGATGTGGGTTTGAGTACCAGGAGCAGGAGAAAGATGGCGTCTTATTTGACTTTAGACCTGGCCCAACCAATAGCATCTTCCATGTGGTCCAGTCTATAGAATTCTGCTGTGGGGTTTGGGGACAAAGCCATGGCAAATTAAAAGAAAAAAAGTATTTCTTTGTTCTGCCTTTTCTCCTTTGTAAACATATCTATGTCGTTAAAGAATCTCCTTAGGGGCAACTTTCAGTTATTCTTGGTCCCCAGAACAAATTCTAACATAATAGCATCTGTGTGTGTGTGTGTTCTCATGTGACCATTTATTCTAAACATGGGTTAAATTTAAATATAATTAACTTAAAGTTGTCAATTTAAACCCAAAATTAAAATTACTCATATAATCTTATACGTGGCGTTTTCCCAACGTTATTTAGGTATAATCTGCAGGCCTATTTTAAGTGCACAGATTCAGTAAGTTTGGACAAACATTTACTCTCATGGAACCACCACCACAATCAAGACATAAAACATTTCCCTCACCCCAGGGGTGCCCCATCCTAGTCAATCTCTCCACCACTCCTGGTCCCAGGCCATCAATGATTTGCTTTCTTGTCACTCGAGATTAGATTGCTCTTTATAGAGCTTCATAAAAAAGGTAGCAGGTATAGTCTTTCACTCAGCAAGTTTTTGAGATTCATCCTTGTTGTTGAATTTATCAGGAATTCATTCCTTTGTGTCCCAGGTAGTAGTCTATTGAGTCTATGGATATAGTATGGTTAGTGTAGCCATTCACCTGTGGATGGACAGCGAGATGGTTTCCAGTTTGGGCTATTGGATTAGGGTCTACCCAACTCCAGTATGGCCTCATTGTAACTTAACTAATTCCACTTGAAGTCACCCTATTTTCAAATAAGGTCACATTCTGAGATACTAGGGTGAAGACTCCAGCATATCTTTTGGGGGGACACAATTCAAGCCAGAACAAAGGTGAAGAAGGGAAGCCCAGGGCAGGCAGTGAGGAGGGAGAGAAGGGGGTCTCTGGAATTAATGGGTGTGTGGATTAAAGGGTGGGAGGCCAAAATCAAAGGGTGGCCCTAGCAAAACAGTCACAGAAGGATCTAGAAAGCAGTGGGGGGGGGAGGGGGCTGGGGCAGGGAGGAGGGAGGGGCCCAGTCCCATTGCAGCATGGGTGGTGAGCATGTTGACCACTCCTGCAGCATCCCGACCCACACAGAAGTCTCCGACTCCTTGAGGCCTTGCCACTCTTCTGGGGAGGGCAGGAAATCAGGGGCCCCACTGTGCCTCCGCACGGACAAGGGAGCTGAGTCCAGTCAGAGGGTGAGCCAAGGCCAGCCCTGGGCTGTGAAGAGCCCACTGGTCCCTGTGGTGTTGGACATTTGGGCTGAAAGTCAACAGAATGCTGAGTTTTACTTCTCCTGCTACCCCAGAGTAGGTAGCTAGGACCTAACTCTGAGAACAAGAAGTCTTGGAGAGCCCCACATCCTGGAACCTTTGGGTTCAGACCCCTCCTCAGAGGCTGCCCTGCCTGCCCAGTCCCCACAGGACTCCTTGTTTTCCTTCAGAGCTGTGAACCCAGGGCCTGGGGAGTGGGCAACAGCTGCTCCTCTTGTCCTGCCTGAAAAGGGGCAGACGGCATCTCCCTCAGCAGATATCAAATGTGAAGGTGGGTTGCTACTCCAAGAGCTTCTCTGAGAGACTGGGAGAGCCTACAAGAGGGGATCCCAGCACCTTGGTCTGGCAGGAGGCATCTGCTTCGGCAGCTTTGTGCTGCCAGGGCAGGGGAAAGGAGACTGGAGGTGGCGGGTGGAGTGAGGGTGGAGGAGTGAGGTTACCTTGCTGGTGCCCCACCCAAGAGGGCAGCCTGCCTGCCAGTAAGAGGAAGCCGAGAGCATGGAGGCACTGGAAGGGGCTGAGCTGGAACACATCTCCCACTTTGGAGAACTCACCGGTGGGTGGACAGGCATTAGCCAGAGAAGCAGCAGCAAGCACCCACTGAGAGGCTTGATGGCCCTGGGCCAAAAGGGTACTTGTCCCTCCCCTTCTCTATTCTAACCACCAAACTGGGGAGCCTCCAGGAATGTGCCAGAGGGGAGGTGGCACCCCCACTCTTTACTCCTGGGCAGGGAAAGGAGTAAAACAGCAGGCATTGTGAGGCCTGTCTGGGGGCAAGTAATAGGTAAGCCTTCAGTCAGGTGGTAGACTGGAGTTATAAACTTGCTTTATTTAATACCAAAAGGAAGGGATAGAGGCTGTCCAAGTTGTTGTGAAGGGAAGGAAGGTTCAAGAGATTAGAGTTGAGTTCCTACTCAGGGGAGCTCTATCACATTTCCCAATGGAACAGCAATAATCCCCCAAGTGCAATGGCAAAGACCAATAAAGACAGATGATCCAACAATGAGCCCTTGATACTGATGGCTACAATCATGAGCCTGTGTGCCTGAAATATGAACTAGGCCTAGAGCTGCAAGGTGCCTAAGAGTTACCTCCTGAGAGCCTCCATGTTACTTAAATGTGCCTAGTCTCTAAGCCAAACTCAGCATGTACATGCATTACCTTCCCCCCAGTGTGGGACATGACTCCCAGGGATGAGCCTCCTGGTGCCGAGGGATTACT
Organism: Dasypus novemcinctus; assembly: GCF_030445035.2. Lineage (NCBI taxonomy): Eukaryota > Metazoa > Chordata > Mammalia > Cingulata > Dasypodidae > Dasypus > Dasypus novemcinctus. The sequence continues at coordinate 26,027,813 of NC_080699.1, read as the reverse complement.
ACCAAGCACTAGCTGATGATGTAACTAGGAAAAGACCTTGAATAAAAGAGTCAACTCAGACCAGCAGAATATCTCAGCCTACATGTAATATCAGGAGTTAAAAACTGCTTCATGACTTTGGATAAAAGGGGGAAATGGAAAGGACAAATGAGTTTATATGGCTATGAATCTCCAAAAAAGAGTCGGGAGGTCATCAGAGGGATAATGCTTACACACATCTCAGCAGGGTCCCAGAGATAGCCAAAGTAGATAGAAGCCCAGGTTCTGGTTCTCCTGAGGGCTACAGAGACCCACAGGTTCTACTGTCATGGTAGATGGCTCTGGAGTTCAGGGCCATGTCAGTTGGCCCTACTTTGGAATTTGTGTTCCTGAGTATGATAGAGTTGGACTCAGATATGGCCTTTCTACACATGCCTCTTCTGTCACTTTTACCAGACCTGAGGTTTATGCTGGGGTTGGTGTATACTTAGGAGACCTGAATCTCTGGACTGTCCATGAAATAGCTAGGCCCTGAGCCCCAGCAGACTTGCAACTCCTACCGTCTGGTTCATTGGACTTACCCTGGCCACCTAACAGGGAGGTGAAGAAGGTCAACCACCATACCAGGGAGCCAAGAGTGCCTACAACTGCAAGCAGGAGAATTGCATCCATCATCCATGTGGAATCTAAGCCCCCTCTTGATGTAGAGGGGGAGTGGACATCACCATCCCAGGGTCCAAAAGCTGGAGGAATAGAGTATGGATTAGAGTGGACTTACTGATATTCTACTATGGAACTATTGTGATTAGTAATGGAAGAAATTGTAGCACTGATGTGGAGAAAGTGGCCATGGGAGCTGCTGAGGGTAGGGAGAGGGAAGAAGAGATATGATGTGGGGGAGTTTTCAGGACTTGGAGTTGTCCTGGGTGGTAACTGCAGGGACAGATGCTGAACATTTAATGTCCTGCCATGGCCCACTGGATGGACTGGGGGAGAGTGTAAACTACAATGTAAACCACTATCCATGTGGTGCAGCAGTGCTCCAAAATGTATTCACCAAATGCAATGAATGTGCCATGATGACGAAAGAGGTTGATGTGGGAGGAGTGGGGTGAGGGGGTGGGGGGTATATGGGGACCTCATATTTTTTGAATGTAACATTTTTAAAAAATTAAGAAAGAAAAAATAAATAAATAATAAATAAATAAATAGAGAGTAGAGTTGAAAGCAGTGACTTTTAAATAAAATCTTTCATGTTCATGCCCAACCAAACTGAGCCTGAATGATAAACCAGTCAGGCAAGGAACAGGTTCCCTCAGATGAGCTCGAGTATGCATGGGGGTGAGTATAACTGGAGGCATAGAGAGTAATAAAGAAGGGAGGCCTAGCCCCAAGGGGGCACTTCTGGCAGGGTCCAGCCCCCAGCAAGGAGAACTGAAGGGCTGTGGAGCTGAGGCCATCCTGTCTCTCCAGCCAGACCCTGAGCTCAGCACAGCTTCCTTGTCAGGTTCAAATCCTGGCTCTGCCACTAACTTGCTGTGTGGCCTTGGGAAAGCCATTAAATCCCTCAGTGCCTCAGTTTCCTCAGCTGGAAAATGAGAGAGCAGCACTGACCCCATTAGTTGTGAGGATTAAATGAGCCGGTACAGGGAAAGGTCCAGTGTGGCCATTGCTCCTTCCCAGCATCTGCACCTGTCTGTCTGCCTCTCCTCCCCGCGTCCTGCTCACATTCTCCCCCTCCACGGGGCGGGTCCTTCCTCTACCTTCACCCCCACTGCCCACATCCCTTTCCCATCCACGATGGCGGCTTCTGAGCCATCATGGTCCAGATTCTCCATCAAGGCCTCTTGCAGGCTTTAGCTCCTGCTTCTGGGTTTGCCATCGGATGCTTTCTGGCTTTCCCAGTTCAACTTCTTAACTAGAAGCTGATGGGCCCAGCTCGCCCAGGTTGGGTCGAGCCTGTTAAGCCAGCTCCTCCCAGGCCTCTGAAGAGTCACGGCCAGGAATGGTGGCAGCACGAGATACAAAACCCTGCCAACTCGGGCTGCCCCTTCAGCAGGGGCTGGGTGGGAATGGGCAAGGGGTAGTTTGTCTAAGATGCAGCTCTGCTTTGGGCAGGCCGGTGATTGACACAACTGGGAAGACTCATTCACTCTGTCTTGAGGTTTTAGTGATGATCAAGGAAGGATTGGAAAAGGGATTAGGAAGAAATCTATCAACAATAATTCGTCAAATCGCATCTATGTGCTCAGGGCCCCACTGGGTTTCCAGTGGGCCAGGCACTGCAGGGAACGGGGTGGGGGTAAAGGAAGGTCCCAGCCCTGGGGGTCTCTATGGGAGGGCAGATGCACCAAGCACTGGCGTCGGCAGTGCCCAACCCATGGCAGCACAGATAGCGCCCGCTTTGTGTGCAGGTACCCCCAGGAGCTGCCAGAACCCACACGGGGATCCAGGGCACCCCCACCACCCAATAGCTTCCCTCTGCTCTGACTGCCTTGCAGCCTCCAGGGCCCCTTCATTTATCCCAGGTGAGCACCTTCCAAGCATTGTCTTCCCAAACCTACCAGGTCTCCTTTGAGAAGCCCCCTAATCTCTAGGACTGTTCAAGTGTCATTTCGCTTTCACGGAAAGCTTTCCCTGCCCCCCTGCCAGCCACAGGCTCCCTCCTGCCCCAACGTGCCCCAGCTTTGTGTATTAATTTTGTTTGTGTATTTACGTATCACTCACCCCCTTTAGGCAGAGTTCCTTGAAGGCAAGGATCTTGGCTCGTTCATCTCTGGTATGTTCCCTGGTGACTCAAGAAAACTGTGCAAAATGATCAACTAAGGACGGACTGAGGCTGTCTGGAAAAGCATCACGCTGGAGAAGGGGCAAGATCTGAATAGGTAAGACTGAGAAAAGGAAGCTATTCGAAGGAAGCAGAGTTGAATGGGGGGCAGACGGGGCGGTGGGAGTCCTGACAACAGCAAGACCCCTGCCCAGGAGAGGAAGGAGGGGCGTGCCAGGAGAACAGAGGAAAGTCCTGTCCTCAAGCCCCTTCCCTGACTGCCCCCACCCCACTCCCACCCTCACCTCTCCTCCCTCTGCCTCTGGCTACTTCCTCCCCCACCCTAAAATCCTCCCTGCAGCTGCTGTGTTGATCCCCGGCAAGGATTTATTAAAAGCCCAGGATGCTCAAGACGGTCCACGTCAGGATTGATGCTGGGAGATTTTCGGTGGGAGCCCGAGGCTCTAATCGCCACAGCCCGACTGGGAATCGATCTCCTCCTTATCTAGACAGCACCAGGATGGCTTTGCCGGGAGCCCTGCTGGGAAACTGCCTGTTTGCCTTGTCCCGCCAAGGTCGGGGACGCTGGGGGAACTGCGCTGCTCCCTGGGGCCCCTGTGCCTCCCTAGACCTCCCGAACTTGACACCCTACCCAAGATGAGGTGCTCACCCTGCCGAAAATCCTTTACTCCAGATCAGGCAAACCAGTGTTGTCACCCGCCTGAAGGGGAAGCAGTCTGGAAACTTCAAGGGGATTTTTGCAGACTGTACCGCGCCCTCCCGTTTCCTTCCTGGAAGGTAATTCTTGGTGCTTGGCCAGATGCCTTCATTCTCTTCTGTTCCAGCCACTCATCTGGAGACCCTAGGGAGCAGGAACGAGACAGATGACCATTTTTGGGGCTCAGCCTAAATGCTACAAGGCTCGGTAGCTTCGTCCCATTTAATCCATCAGTGGGAGGTCCTGAATTCCCTCCAAGGTCACCCCTTTGGCCTCCAAAAAGTTGCACAAAAGAAGCTCAGGGAGTCCAGAGGTTTGAAGAACGATAGTCTGCCCCCGGCTTCCCACCGCACTTCCCAGAATCCTTCCCACCCCGTGCCGCTCTCCTGGACTGCTGGTCTTTGGCTCTGGACCCCGGCTGCGTGGCAGAACCACCCGGGGAGAGCTTAGCCAAGCATTCGGCCACTGAGGCAGCGATCAGGCGGGTCTGGGGTTGGATGCATCCCAAAGCTGGAGAACCTCTTACAGCAGGGTCTGAGAAAGCCACCGTGGTGGCCTCTTGGTCCCACACCCTCATTTAACAGACGACGACCCAGGGGTCAGACCGAGGGGCCATGCCCAGGTCACAGGGTGAAGGAGGCTGGCCCGGAGGCCAGCCCTGGCTTCTTGTCTGGTGCTTCCTCAGCTGCTCCACAGGGGTCAGCAAAGGTCCCCTGTGTCTTCACCACCCCGGCTTGCCCCGGCTTGGCCCTCAGTGGAGAGGGACAGTGGCACAGCTGGCGCTGGGCCTCCCTCTTCCCTTGCAGCCTGCCACCTTTGCCCCTCCCCATGGAGCCCCCCTTCCTGCTCCTGCCCCAGCCCTGTGCTGCTGAGAGCAGGATGTGCCTTCCCATCCCGACAGCAGCCTTTATCCCCGTGCAGTGTCCTGCGTCTTTACAAGCTGGGCTCACCATAGACGGTGAAATGCTAGAAGGAAGGGGCTGGATCTTATTCTCTGTCTCCCCAGAGCCCAGGACTGTGCCTGGCAAGAGGCAGGGGCTCAGTAAGAAGCTGTTGCTACATCCTATGGGGAGGCCAGCGCTATCTGCGGTGTTAGGGCCACACTGAACCCAAAGGCATGACGTGTCGGTGACGGGGTTTTATTTTTTTAAAAGATTTATTTGTTTATTTATTCCCATCCCTCCCCCCACCCCCCACCCTGGTTGTCTGTTCTCTGTGACCATTTGTTGCATCTTCTTTGTCCGCTTCTGTAGTTGTCAGTGGCATGGGAATCTGTGTTTCTTTTTGTTGCGTCATCTTGTGTCAGCTCTCCGTGTGTGCAGCACCATTCCTGGGCAGGCTGCACTTTATTTTGCACTGGGCGGCTCTCCTTATGGGGCACACGACTTGCCCGTGGGGCTCCCCTATGCGGGGGACACCCCTGTGTGGCAGGGCACTCCTTGCGCGCATCAGCGCTGCGCGTGGGCCAGCTCCACACGGGTCAAGGAGGCCCGGGGTTTGAACCGCAGACCTCCCATGTGGTAGACGGACGCCCTAACTACTGCACCAAGTCCGCTTCCTGGTAGCAGGGTTTTAGACGTTCTGCCCAAAGAGGCTTCCTGACACTTCCCAAGCACCAGTGGTTAGCGGGGTCTCCATGCCGCAAGAGGCGCTTCTCCTGGTGCTCCCTCGACCACACCATTCCACGTGCCCAGGAGACTTAGCACTGCCCCACGAGGGGCCGCCAGGCCCCTGGCCACTGCCTCCTGATTCCAAGCGGCTCCTCCCCACCCCCCTCTCCTCCCACCAGCTGAACACAAAGCCCCAGGCGCCTCTCTTTCGTGATTCCATGGTTTATGGATTTCTAGATGAGGGGCTGGGTCAGGAGCGCCCCCCACTAGGGGCTCCGGGAATCTTCCTGGGGCGAAGGGAGGCAGATTCCTGTCTGGGGCTCTGCCCTCATGAGCGCACCGGTGCGCCTGGCGGCTCCTTCCTTCTGCAGACGATCTCGCAGGCCCTGAGTTTCCTGTCACAAGAAAGCAGCTTTGTTCTCCGAGACAGTGGCGGGGGGCCGGCCCTGGAAGCCTCTGAGTGATCTGTCACCCGGCCAAGCCACCTCCTCGCAGAGGCTGCAGGGGAACGAGATTGCTAGAGGGGGAGAGGAGAGGAGAGGGCTTCTGCCATGATGCCAGGGTATGCCGGGTAGAAAAGGCTGCGGAAATGCTTTCCAAGTGGCTGATTCCAAGGGAAAGTGCTGGTGAGAAGGAAAAAAGAAAAGCCATCCCCTTGAGTTAGTGCTGTGGGGTGGGCCACACACTTCCGCAGGCCCGGAGCCCCCAGGGCGCCTGCTGACTGAATCCCCCCCACCCCGTTCTGGCACCCTCGGGGTCCCTTAGAGGCTCTAGGCCTCCTCCCTCCTCCTCAGCTCCTCGGGGACCTCTCCGAGTCCTTCCGCCAGGCCCTGGAGACCCTCGCTCCTGGCTGGTCATGGAAAGGCCAGCCAACGGCGTTCCCCTAGAGCCAGCTCAGCCTGGGAGCTCTGCTACCTGGTGCCTTCATCCTGCCACCCCCAGGCAGGCTATGCTCTCCCACAGCTGAGGCGGCCCAGGCTCCGAGCAGTTCGATGCAAGGACAGAGCCGGGAATCAGCTCCGGGTCTGTGTTTTCACGCCATCACGTGCCCCCGTGTGATGAGAGATGGGCAGCCCAGGTCGGCTGTGCCCTGCCCTGCTCCTTCCTCTTCCTCCCTCAGGCTCCCGACGCCCCAGGAGCAAGGGCGAGAGGGAGAATTGCGGAAAGAAGTCCCCTTAACTCCTTTCTAGAAAAGGATGGAAGATGGAAGAGGAAACGAGAAACATTAAGTGTCTAGAGGAGAAAACCTGGGGACAGTCTTCATGAGGCTTGAGAATTGTGGTGTTGTCCAGCCCCAAGGGGCAAACGGGGCTGGTCAGGAGCCTGAAGTTTTTCTCCTTTCAACTTAAAAAAAAAAAATTGTGGTAATATATAACAATGTTGACATTTTGTTCCATTCGTGCTTACGCATACAATCAGTAGCATTACTTACTTTTACAGTGTTGTGCTGCCATCACCACCTCCCATTACTAAAACTCTATCATCACGTCAGACAGCCCCACACTCATAACTCCCCCTTCCCTCCCACCGCATCCCTGACAATCTCTAACCTACTTTCTGACTCTATGAACTTGCCAATTCTAGATGTTACATATCAGTGGAATATACAATATTTGTCCTTTTGTGTCTGGCTTACTTCACTCAACATAATGATTTCAAGGTACTTCCATTTGGTAACCTGCTTTAGAACTCTATTCCTTTTAATGGCCAAACACTGTTCCAGTGTAAGTATGTACTACATTTTGTTTATCCATTTATTGTTTGATGGGCACTTGGGTTGTTTCCACCTTTGGCTGTTGTGAATAATGCTACGGTGAATGCTGATGCACAAGTTCGAGTCCTGTTTTCTATTCTTTGGAGTATATTACCTAGTGACATTGCCAAATCATATGGTAATTCTATGTTTAACTTATTGAGGAGCTGCCAAGCTGCTTTCCACAGTGGCTGCAATATTTTACATTCCCAAAAACGTCCAAGGGATCCAATTTCTCTACATCCTCTCCAACACATGCTATTTTCTATTGTTGTTTTTTTAAATAATAGCCATGCTAGTGGTTTTGATTTGCATTTCCCTGATGGCTAATACTGTTGAGCATCTTTTCATGTGCTTTTAGCCATTTGTATATCTTCTTTGGAGAAATGTCCATGCATGTCTGTATTAGTCAGCCAAACGGGTGCTGACGCAAAGTACAGAAATCTGTTGGCTTTTATAAGGGGTATTTATTTGGGGTAAAAGCTTACAGTTTCAAGACCCTAAAGAGTCCAACTCAAGGTACCATAAGAGGTATTTTCTCACCAAATCTGTTGCCAGGTGTTGAGGCAAACTGGTTGCCGATCTCTGGGAGGGTTCAGTCTTCCTCTTCCTCTTCCTCTTCCTCTTCCTATTCCTATTCCTCTTCCTCTTCCTCTTCCGTGGGCCCAGCTTCTTCCCATCTCAGTGGTACACGGGAGGGCTTGTTTCTTTCTGGGCCTTCTCAGCTGCACAGGGCTCTGCAAACTTTCAGGCAAGTGGCTCAGCTGTCCCCAGGGCTTTAGCGTTTGAGCCTTCTCCTTTCTGTCAAGGGCAGGACCAAAATAACCAAGTTCTCTCTTCTTCTGAGTCTTCTTGAGTGAGTGCCAGTTTCTATCAGCCCACCAACGGGGTGGGGACTCAACTTGAGTTGTGCCCTACTGGTTTGGTTGAATTCAAGCCCTAATCTGAACACAATTTAATCAAAGCCATCTCACCTGAATCTAATACAATCAAAGGGTCTCACCCCCAGAGGAACAGACCAGTTTACAAACATAATCCATATCTTCTTGGAATTCTTCAATAGTGTCAAGCTGTTACAACGTTCACTGCCTGTTTTTTAATTGGGTTGTCTTTTTTGTTGTTGAGCTATAGGAGTTCTATTTATATTCTTGGCATTAAACTCTTTTCAAATATATTATTTGCAACTATTTTCTCCCATTCTATACATTGTCCTTTCACTTTCTTTGTAATATCCCTTCATGCACAAAGGTTTTTAATTTTTATGAAGTACAGTCTATCTATTGTTACTTTTATTGGTGTCATATGTTTGTTGTCATTTTCCCAACTCTTACTATAAAAAATTTCATACATAGAGCAATATTCAGAAAATAACACGATAATAGCCCACATACCCACCATCTCCATTCTACTACCAACATTGTATCAACTTTGTTTCATCTCTGTGTTTCCCTGGACCATTTGAGTGTAATTTGCAGGCATAGAGGCAGTTCACCCCTAAATACTTCAACCTGTATCTCTTGGAAATAAGACCATTTTCTTACACAACCAAAAGGCCATAATCATAGCTAAGAAAAATTAAATAATTCCCAAATATCATGTAATATCCAGTCCATATTCAAATTTCTACAACTGTGGAAATTTCCTTTATAGGTGTTGTTTTTTTTTAAACACCAGAGGCCCAATCAAGGTGGTGCATTGCGTTTGGTTTTTATGTCTGTTTTCTCTTTTCTGTCTAAAATATCACCACACACTTTTTTTTTTTTTGACGTGACGTTGGCTTTTCTGAAGCACTCGATCTGGTTGTCTTGTAGGGTATCCAAATTTCTGGGCTTCTCTGATTAGTTTCTTATGGAGTTATTTAACATGTCCTTTTGTTCCCTGTATTTCCTGAAAACTCTAAGTTACATCTTGCACTTGATTAGATTCAAATTAAAGATTTTTGGCTAGGGTATTTCTGGGGTAGGCAGCCCTAAGTGGTCTCCCGGTCACCTCTGCCTCGTCATATCCATGCGCTTGTGTAATCTACAGATCACGGCTCCAAACAACAGCTTGCCTGCAGCATCATGCTAGACCTAGAGCCGGAGGTTCCCAGATAAGCCACTCCTGGATTCCTGACCCACAGAAACTGTGCCATAATAAATATTTGTTGTTTTCAGCCACTGTATTCTAGGGTATTTTGTTACGCAGCAATAAATAATGCTTATAGGTGATGCTATAAACCTCAAATTTCATCATATCAGAAGACACATAATATCAAGTGCTCCTACTAATTTTGATCACTTGGTTAAGGTGGCGACTGTAGATCTCACTATTGTAAAAGTTCTTTTCCCCATTGCAATCCACGAGCACTCTACGGGGCAATGCTCACCCCTAGAATATCTTGTTCTCCCACAACCTTTCACCTGATGGTTTTAACATTTATTGGTGCTCTTTGCCTCAATCAATTATGTCTTTGAATACTGCAAATGGTGAATTTCTAATTCTATCAATACTTCTATATGTATTGGCTAGTGTTCCTCACAAAGAAGAGCTTTCCTCTACCACCAGGAATGAACCATAATTCCTTCTAAAAAGGCAAGATAAATGCTTAATTCTTTCTTTTTAATTACTAATTTTCTGAATAAGGAGTTTGTTCAATAGTCACCTTCAATGGTAGCAAATGAATTTCTCTTTCTTTCTCTCAACTCCTTGATTATTTATTTGCTTATTTATGTATCACGATGGTCTGATGGCTTTGTATTTGCTCAGTGTTTCACAATCAATTGTACTTATTACTCTTTCATTGCTCACATAGTCCCAAAATATGCCGGGGTGTCTTAGTTTCTTTTCGTTACTCTAACAAAGTACCACAAACTGGATGGCTTAAAACAAAGGGAGTTTATTGTTTCTTGGGACTGGAGACTAAAAATTTAAATCGACTTGTGGGTAGGGCACACTTCCTGTCCTGCCGGCACTCTGGCACTCTTTGGTGTGTAGCATGACTTAATCTTCTGTCTCTATTACATGAAGGTCCTCTGTGTGTGTGTGTGTGTGTGTGTGTGTGTCCAATTTTCTTTTCTTAAAAGGATACCAGTCTTTTGGGATCAGGGCCCAGCCTGATCCAATCTGGCCCCATCTTAACTAATCACATCTTCAAAGATCCTATTTCCGGACAGGATCACATTCACCGGACAGGAGGTTAGGATTTATCTTTTTGGGGACAGAATTCAATCCATAACACAGTGGGAGCCCCTTGAAGCTGGGGGAGGCCTACTTAAAATTCCAGAGCCCCAGGGAAAGGTTTGCAAAGGGGACTTTCTCTGGCAGTCCACCCACTAGTCATAGGCACCCCTGCTGGGCCCCCTGGACGGGAGAGGGGAGGAGAAGGGAAGGAAGAAGGAAACCAAATGGGCAAGAGCTCCCCGAGCACTTATTCTAACTAGGGAATGGGGTTTCCTGGGGAAAGTGAACACCGGGTGTCTGCAGCCTCAGCTCCGGTCCTGGCAGCCTTGCTCCTGGCTCTGAGTCGTTAGACTGGTGGCGTGGCCAGTTCTTACCTCGGTGGGCAGCTTTGTCCCAAGGCTTGGAGGAGATGCTCCGAGCAGGCTTGGTGAGCAGCTGAAAGCACTGCCCACACGGAGGATGGCCTCACTAGGGCGTGTGTCCCAGAAACCAAGTTCCAAGAGGAGCACAGGGAGGTGGGGAGGAGGATGGCGGGCCTGCTGCGTCTCTCCCGGGGCTGAGGGTTACTCACTGGGAGCAGGTTGTAAAGGCTGCAGCCCTGGAAGGAGGAGGGAATCAGTCTGAGGAAGTGGCTGGCCTCCCTGGAGATGGTAAGCTCGGCTCCTCTGATCCATTCTAGCTTCCTGGACTCTGGGTCTGCAGCCCATCTCTACAGCCCAGAGGGAGGAAATGAACCGGTGCATCTGCGTTGCACGGAGCATGAAAGCTGCTTTGATGTCCACACAGCCCCGGGGCCACAGGTCACGAGGCCCCCACTGGCTGCACCAAGCTGAGTCCTGAGCCCACTTCCCCAGCCCTCTTCCCTCCTGTGACTCTGCCCCACCCTTGACTTGAACTTCCTGAAAGGCTTAAAGGCCTGATCAATGAAAACCATTAAGCTTGCACACTCGGGAGCCTTCTGATGCTATTGTCTTGCAAGAATGCTGCCTGGGCCTGGGGGGTGGGGGGCTGGCGGGGATAATGACAAGACCTCGGCCGGTGTTTGGGAGACGTTGAAGGCTCCTTACACTTGATTGCTCCCTTTCTTTTCCTTCTGCTCAGCCTGGCCTCCCTCAGCTGCCCCCCACCTGCAGCACCTTTGTCCTCCCCATTCCCCAAGGCTCTCTAAAGCCCGTGGGTCTAAAAGTTGGGGGCAAGCATTTCATGCGTCTGTTATAAAGATGGTGAAACCACATCTCAGGGAGGCACTTTCCCAGGGCCCTGCCGCCCCACGTCCACAGCAGAGCTGCGAATAGACCATGTGGGAAAGCCTAAGAGAAACCCAGGAAGGTGCCAGAGGCCAGGGAGCCTTCCACTGTCAGCGAAGCAGCCCCGTCTGTGTGCGTCCTGGGAGGTTTGGCCTGTGTGTCTGCACCGTGGATGTTCACAGTAATTGTTCAGCAATAACAAGCAGAAAGCTCTGCAGGGAGCCTGCTGTCACCCAGTCCCCTCCCGGCGCTCTCAGGTGCCAGCGAGTATCCCACACCGTCTATTAGAGTACACACGGCATGTGCACATCTTTCCATCCTCTTGCAGAAAAGAACCCCTATACATCTGCTTCTCCCTCTCACAGCCACCGTTTACGCAGGAAGCACACAGTCTGGCACTGCCCTTTTGCGCCTTGCCGGGCCTCCCTCGCTAGGTGCCAGGCAGGCACTCCCACCTTCTTCTATCCAGTGCAACAGACATTTAAAGAGACCATTAATCAAAGGAAAGCAGGAGTGGCTATATTAATTGCAGATAAAGAATACTTCATAGTAAAGAAAATTACCAGGGACACAAAGGGACATTGCATAATGATAAAAGGGTCAGTCTACCAAGAAGACATAGCAATCCTAAATGTGTGTGCACCAAACAAGTGCTGAAGAAACTGATAGAACTGAAAGGAGGACTAGGAAAGACCACAATTATGGTTGGGAACTTCAAAACCCTTCTCTCAACAACTAAACAAACAAACAGAAAAATCAATAAGGAAGAACTCAACAACACCATCAACCAACAAGATATAATCTACTTTTTTAGAGCACTCCACCTAACAATAGCTGAATCACATTCATTTCAAGTGTCCAGAGAACATGTACCAAAATAAACTATAACCTAGGATATGAAACAAAGTTAACAAAATTGAAAAGAACAGAATTCAAAAGGATTGACATCATTCAGAGTGTGATTTCTGACCACAAATGAATCAAAATAGAAATCAATAACAGAAAAATAACAAGAAAATCTCCAAACGCTTGAAAAATAAGCAAAGCACTTCTAAATAATCCATGGATCGAAGAAGAAGTCTGAAGAGAAATTAAAAAAAAAAATACATTGAACTGAATGAAAACAAAAATACAATATATCAAAATTTGCGGGACACAGCTAAAGCAGTCCTAAAAGGGAAAATTTATAGCACTAAACACACACATTAGAAAAGCAGGAAAGTCTCAAATCAATAATCTCAACTCATAGGTCAAGAACCTAGAAAAAGAAAGGCAAAATAAACACAAAACAAGAAGAAAGAACGAAATAATGACAATAGGAACAGAAATCAGTAAAACTGAAATGGAAAAAAATAGAGAAAATCAATCAAACAAAGAGCTGGTACTTTGAAAAGATCAATAAAATTGTCAAATCTCTAGCAAGACCGACAAAGAATGAAAGAGGCAAAACACAAATTAGCAGCATCAGAATGAAACAGGAAATATTAATAAAGATCTTGCAGATATCAAAAGGATAATTAGGGAAACGGACTTTGGCCCAGTGGTTAGGGCGTCCGTCTACCATATGGGAGGTCCGCGGTTCAAACCCCGGGCCTCCTTGACCCGTGTGGAGCTGGCTCATGCGCAGTGCTGATGCGCGCAAGGAGTGCCGTGCCACGCAAGGGTGTCCCCCGCGTGGGGGAGTCCCACGTGCAAGGAGTGCACCCGTGAGGAAAGCCGCCCAGCGTGAAAAGAAAGAGCAGCCTGCCCAGGTATGGCGCCGCCCACACTTCCCGTGCCGCTGACGACAACAGAAGCAGACAAAGAAACAAGACGCAGCAAATAGACACCAAGAACAGACAACCAGGGGAGGGGGGGAAATTAAATAAATAAATAAATCTTTTTAAAAAAAAAAAAAAAAAAAAGGATAATTAGGGAATACTACAAACAATTCTCCATTCATAAATTTGACAATGTAGACAAAATGGGGACCTCCTTAAAAAACACAAGCACTATTTCACCCAAAGTGAAATAGATGATTTGAATAGCCCATAACTCGTAAGGAAATTAAATTTATAACTTAAAAATTCCCAGAAAAGAAATCTCCAGGTCCAGATATCTTCACTAAAGAATTCTACCAAATATTTGAAGATAAGCTAATAATAATTCTACATAGAAAACACAATAAGAGGGTCCAATTTATTTTATGAAGCTATTACTACCCTGATACTAAAATTAGACAAAAGACATTAAAAGAAAACTAAAGACCAATATTTGTGAATATAGATGTAAAAATCCTTACATAATATCATCAGGTAGAATTCAGCAACATATAAAAATATTTATACACAAGACCAAGTTAGATTTCAGTCCAGAGATGCAAAGCTTGTTCAATATTTGAAAATCAATCAGTGTAATTCAACATATTAACAGGTTAAAGAAAATCATATGATCATATCAAACAATGAAGAAAAGCATTTTACAAAAATTCAATACCCATTCGTGATGAAAAAACAATCTCAGAAATATAGGAATAGAGGAGAACTCCCTCAACTTGATAAAGAGCATCTATGAAAATCTACAGCTAACATTATACTTAATCATGAAAGACTGAAAGCTCTCTCTCTAAAACTAAGAGCTTAGAAAGGATGTTCACTTATTTAATATAGTACTGGAAATTCTAGCCAGTGCAATAAGGTAAGGTAAGGTAAGGTAAGAAAAGAAAAGAGCATAGGATCAGAAAGGAAGAAATAATATTCTCTCTATTGGCAGATGATATAATTGTCTATGTAGAGAATTTCAAGGAATCTATAACAAAACTAGAACTAACAAGAGAGTTTAGCAGGCTTGTAGGATGCAAGATAAACATACAAAAATCTATTATATTTCTATATACTTGCAATGAACATGTGGACACCAAAATTTACCATTACATAGAAAGAAAGAAAGAAAGACTTTGGTGGAAGTCTTTCTTTCGGTGGAAAGAAATCAAAGAAGATCTAAAAAAAATGGAAAGATGTACTGTGTTCATGGATTGGAAGACTCAACATAGTAAAGATGTCAATTCTCCTCCAGACTGATATGCATGACTAACACAATTCCTAACAAAATCCCAAGAAGATTTTTTAAAAATATATAGACAAGATTATTCTCAAATGCATAAGGAAAGGCAAAGAAACTGGAATAGCTAAAACAATTTTGAAAAAGGGTAAAGTAGGAGAGATCAGTCTACCCAATTTCAAGACTTACTAAATAACTATAATAATCAAGAATGTGTGGTACTAGCAGAAGACCAGGAATATTGATCAATGGGACAAAATAAGAACCCAGAAGTAGACCCCCACAAATATCTCCAAACGTTTTTCAGCAAAAATGCAAGAGAAATTCATTGAAGAAAAGTAACTTTTCAACTACTAATGCTGGAGCAAGGGACATCCACAAGCAAAAAATGAACCTTCACCTGAGTCTCATAGTTCATTCAGAAATTAGCTCAAATGTACCATATAGTTAAGTGTAAAATGTAAAAATGTAAAACTTTTAGAAAAAAAAAATAGAAAAAATCTTCAAGATCTAGGGTTAAGCAAAGGGTTCTTAGACTTGATATCAAAAGCATGACCCATAAAAGGAAAAAGTGATTAATTGGACCTCATCAAAATTTAAACCTTTTGCTCCATTAAAGGCCCTTTTACAAGGATGAAAAGACAAGCTACAGAGTAGGAGAAATTACTTGCAAACCACATAACTGACAAAGGGCTGGTATCTAGAATATATAAAGAATTCTCAAAACTCAATAGTAAAAGCAAACAATACAATTAGAACATGGGCAAAATACATGAAGAAACGTTTCACCAAAGAAGATATATAGATAGCAAATAAGTAGATGAAAAAGTGTTCAGCATCGTTAGCCATTAGGGAAATGTGAATTAAAATCACAATGAGGGAGCAAATGTGGTTCAAGCAGTTGAGCATCTGCTTCCCACATGGGAGGTCCCGGGTTTGCTTCCTGGTACCTCCTAAAAAAGAAAAAGAAAAACAAACAAAGGAAAAAAACAACTTAAGGGAGACAATGTGGCTCACTGGTTGAGTACCGGCTTCCCATATATGGGGTCCTGGTCTCAGACTCAATCTCTAGTCTGGTAACTTAAAACAAACAAACAAACAAATGAAAAACACCAAACCCACAATAAGGTAGCAGTACACACCTATTAGAATGGCTAAATAAAAGATAGGAACACTGTCAAATTCTGTCCAGAATGCAGAAACACTGGATCACTCATGTACTGCTGGTAGGAATGTAAAATCGTTAGTCATCATGGAAAGCAGTTCAGCAGTTTCATTTTAAAAATTAAATTAAATTAAATTAAACATGTGACTACCTTATGACCCAGTAATTGCTCTCCTGGGAATTTGTTCTGGAGAAATGAAGATTATGTTTGTGTAAAAACCAGTACATTGAAAGGTATAGCAGCTTTATTTGTAATAGCCCCAAACTGGAACAAGCCAGAAGGCCTTCACAGGTGAACGGTTAAAAAAAAAGGATGGCACTTCCATACCATGGAATACTACTCAGCAATAAAAAGGAATAAACTATGGATATACACAAGAACCTGGATGACTCTACATTGAAAAAAACCAATCCCAAAATATTATATACTGTATGGTAGCATTTATATAATCTTCTCAAAATGACTAAATTAAAGAAATGGAGAACAGATAAGTGGTTGCAGGGGTTAGGGAGGAGGTAGGCACGGGAGGGATGTAGTTTGTGGCATTACAAGGGATCCTCGTGGTGCAGGTAAATTCCTCTATATTGACTATGTCGATGTCAAGGCCACGGTCATGATAGTGCACTTTTTTGCAAGATGTTAAAATTGAGGGAATCTGCATAAAGGGCACACAGGACCTTTGCTGTCTTACGAGCATGTGATTCTATAATTACTTCAAAAAGTTTATTTTTTGAAAGCCCATGCAGTTTCTAATCGTATAGTCTAGGAGATTAAATTGTTTGTTTGTTTGTAAATTAAAAAGTATAAAATGTTAGTATATATGTAAATATATATACACATGCATACGTACGTGAGAGAGAGATGCACGTTTGGACAAGACTCTCTGGGAGCCATTAATGCAAGGTGTTAATAATAGGTGGGTATATAAGAACTCCGTATTTCCTGCAAGACTTTTCTGTAAACGTACAACTTCTCTAATTAAAAAAAAAATTTTTTTTAAAGGCTCTTTGGGA
Organism: Dasypus novemcinctus; assembly: GCF_030445035.2. NCBI lineage: Eukaryota > Metazoa > Chordata > Mammalia > Cingulata > Dasypodidae > Dasypus > Dasypus novemcinctus. Next base: position 26,011,359 of record NC_080699.1, on the reverse strand, counting down.
GCCTTAAGAGAGAGTGTGGAAATTGAACAGGATGAGAGCGGGGTGAGGTCTGGAAGTAAAGCACATCATCTGAGCCCACGTTCCTTTGGCCATATGTGGAAATATGGTCTCACCTAGACACAAGGGGGCTGGGAAAGGTCATCTTCCTGTGTACCTGGAGAGCTTCATTTCTGCCCTGAAGACCCCTCCTAGTTGTCCCCACCAGTGGTGCCCATCGTGGAAACACCTGTGTCCCCATGAAAAATGATGTCTGTCCTGGTACTTTCCACCCCCTGGCCTCAAGATACCAGAGCAGAGCTGGCTTCTTATAAAAGCAGAGAGAAACACCAAGCAGAGAGAAACACCCTCCTCCGCCCTGCACTCCACTTCCCCGGCCTGAGGCAGCCCAGGTTGAATCCAGAGTCTCACCACGTGCTCATGGTCACGGCTCCTTTGTGTCCCTATTTGAGTGCCATGTCAGTCCATTCCCTCCCTTGGCCCCAAAGCAAGAAATAAAACAAGCCTTACAAATATTTAATTCACATATTGACCCCACATTAATTATGAACGAATACACATATGTGGGGGTAAGTGCTCCAAAATGCTTTACTGACAAGGCTGTATTGCAGACATTCTGAGCCATGCTTCCAATCATGTACCCCTCAGCTTCCTTTTGCTGACCACACAAAAATAACTTCTTTCCTCTTCTATTACCTTGCAACCAAAAAAGCCTAGAGGAGATCACTTCGTGAAGATTAACTGAAGAGTCCCAGCCTCCAAGCATTCAAGCGATTGGGTGCTTCACCTTAGCCTGGAGATGTCTGGTGCTTTGCTGCTACAGGTGAACAGTGATGCGATCAACCCAAACAGGGGGATGGGAGGAGCTGACTGTGGTCGGAAAGAAGATACAATGGGTGCTGGCTCAGGTATCTTGTGCTGATGGAGCCAGGATGGAGATTTCTAGGGGCCAGGTTTTCAGCTCAGAAGAGATATCCTGACCAAGGTACTCTGCATGACTTATATTTGATAGGATACAGTGGCTCAAACGAGATCCAATTTCCTTCTCCCTCATAAGCATAAGCAATCCAGGTGGATGTGGCCACTCTAAGGGACCAGGTTCCAGGTCCCTCCTGTCCTGTTGCCTGTGCTTGTCCAAGATTACCCACTACCATCTGCATTCCAGCCAGTAGAAAGGACACAGTGGACAAGATGGGGTGGGACAACCTCTTCCCTTTAAGGGCATAACTCTGAGAATTGCACCCTTCATATCTCATACCACAGAAATTGATCAGAAGGGCACAGCTCACTGAAAGGGAAGCTGGAGAATGTCATCGTTGTTCCAGCAACAATGGGCACCAATAAAATCACCTAATTTTTCCCTCTTAAACCTCAAGAGGCCATCTAGCATGTACCCCCTTAAAGACCAGACAAAGATTTGTAAGTCAGCAGCAAATAGGTCAGTCTGAAGATCTGGAGTTGGATAATGTCACCCAAGGGGAGTTCAAAAGAGTAAGAAAAAGCCAAGTATGGATAATTGGACACATCAGAATGTAAGAGTTGGGGAGAAGAGAAGAATCAAGAGAGACCTGAGAGATAGGAGGGGAGATAGTGGTCCCAAGGAAATCTGGGGAGAAGAGAATTTCAGGGAGTTTCGTGGTGAGGACTGGAAAGGGGTCATGGGATTTGCCAATGTGAAGGACTTTGGTATCTAGAGAGAAAAGGTGAAAATTGGGCAAATAGGTAAGAAAGGATTAGATGGTGGAGTTTCTTGGAGATCATAAAGAGTAATTTCAATTCTAAAGCCTAGGAAATAGGGGGCTACCAAGGGTTTTGAGTGGGGGAGTCATATGATGACAGTGGAATTTAAGGAAGCCTTGCTTGGGCATTTGTTTGAAAAGTGGATTGGAGGGGTCAGAGCCTGAAGTCCGGAGGTCAACTAGGATGTAAGCCCAGACCAGGTTGGCCAGAGCAGGGATGGCCTCAAATGGAAGACATTGCCTAGAAGAGGAAATGGCCCAGTGGCCAACTCAACGTGGAGCCTGATGGAGAAGAAGACATAGCGAGAAGAGGAAATGGCCTGGTGGCCAACTCAATGTGGAGCCTGATGGAGAAAAAGACATTGCCTAGAAATGGAAATGGCCCGGTGGCCAACTTGACCTGGAGCCTGATGGAGAAGAAGGTTTTGAACCCTGGACGCGAAGAGAATGGAAGTGTCATAGAGGCCATTTTTCTGTAAGGCTCTGACGGGTAGTGTCTGTCCGGTGGGGTTATCTGGGAATGCTTCCTGGAGAAGGTGCTATGAGAATGTCCATCCCAAAAAGCCTAGTCTTCTGTCCTGGGCTCCTCCCACACACCTAGGCTATACCACCCTGCAGTCCAGAGCTCCCCATCTGCTTCCTCACAGTGCCAAGGATGTGTTCATAACTGAACTGTGGCCCCCTAACCCTCTGACCCTCCCAGCCACCTGAGGGCTAAGGAAGGGGCTGTCACTGGGGGCAAGCAGCTGCACCTCCCCATGCCAGGTCAGGCTCCCTGATGGGACATGCATAATGGGTCTTGCCGGCTGTTCTTGCAGACATGTCATGGCTGCACTGCAGCTCGTCTCCATGGCAACCCCATGCACATTTCTAGGAAGTGGGGCACATGTCAGAATCATCCACAGCCGTGGACATGGACCCCTCTCTTGCCTGCTTCCCATGGTTTAGGATGATGGAAAAATGGAGCAAAAGAAAGAGAACAGACTAAATGCCTGTAAACACTTGAGTTCCTAAGGAATGACCCTTGCTGTGCTCTACCCCAGAGCCTCCCCCCGCCCCAGGAATGCTGGTCCACTTGGTTTTTTGGCAACAGTGAAGCAAGCTGCCACTCAGAGCCCTCCCTGGAGGTGCTCCCTGGCTGCTTCTTTCTTGGGCTTCTCACAAGTTGGATGGGGCTGGGCTGCAGGAAGAGAATGGGAAAGGAATCTGGGAAATTACTATTTTCACTTCTTGGACAACTCTATTTGGGGCCTGGAGAAGTCTGGGTACCAGGAGGCAGAAGCACTGTTCCGGAAGCTCTCCTGGGCCAGGCCTTGGGCTGGGCCTGCTCTCTGGGACCAGGAACTGCAGTGGGATCAAGACCTCTATACTCAGATGTTAGTTCTTGGTGAGGACACATGGGGGGATGCCACCCACCCCTCAAAGGCCCAGCTGCCTCTGAGTTGACACCGTCCTCCATAACATGATTTAAAAGATAAAACAGGAATCTCATAAAAAGGGCTGAAGAAGTCTTCACGTCTACACTAAACAATACTGAAAACTTCAAGGATAAAGCAGCTACATGGTGCCCTGGCCTGATCCTAGATTTCCTGGGCATCTCAGAGGCTGTCATTCATCTAACCCTTACCGAGCATCCCCTGTGCACCAGGCTTGTCCCGTGCTCAAGGCTGAGGCTACAGAGGTGAGCAGACCTGGCCCCAGCCTTGTGGAGCTCCTGGTCCACTGGGGAGACAAGACAACAGGCCACCACTGTACAGAGGACGCATGTACAGGTGCTGGGGAAAGAGATGGTGCCCCCTGGAGTTCTGAAAGATGAAAGAAGGCAAAGGCAAAAGCAGAAGGCTTTCCAGGCCAAGGGAACAGCACATCCAAGGAACCAAGTGAGAGGGAGCCTCATATGTCAGCAGTTTAAACACGTGGGTAAAGTCTAGATCAGTTTGACCACGGCCTAGCGAGGGAGGAGAGTGGCAATTCCAAGGCTAGAGATGTGAGCCCTAACCAGATCCTGGTGTGTCTTAGGGGGTAGGGAACTTGGGATTTATCCAGAGGGCAATGGGGAGCCATTGAAAGCTTTGAAGCTGGGGCGAGACATGATCAGATTTGCTTTAGAACTGTAGCGGCGGTTTATGAAGAATGTCATGTGGCAGAAGAGCCTTTTGAGAGACCAGCCGGGTCTGGCTTTCTCCACTGTGGGCTCCTGGGTAAAGAACGAAAGGTATTTTCCACTCCTCCTCCTCCCACTCCCTCTTTGAGGTCTGGGCTTTCCTTCCCCACGGGGGAAGAACTGACAATGGTTTTGTGGGTTTTAAGGCAAAAAAGAAAGATGTTGCCAGGCCGGTCTGTCTTTGTTTTAAAAGGCCTGGGTCCAGCAGCCCTGTGCTGAGGGTTAAGGAGAGGTGATGGGAGGTGGGAGGGTTTCAAGAGATGCTGAGGTCTCCAGAACTTGGGGACCACATCAGGAGAGGAAGGAATGGAGTGTGCCTCCCATTTTCCAGCTGGGCTGATGGAAAGATGGAATTATTCTGGAAATAGAGGAGAGGATGCACGTAGCTCCTAGCAAGAGCAAGTTCCCATCATCTGAGCAGCAAACATCTGTGAGCAGGGGGAGCTTAGACTCCACCCCAACTGGGGGGTCAGCATCTCCACAGCCCCTGGCACCTGGTCGGGGGAGGGAGAAAGCCTTGTGGGGCCCTGCCACCCAGCGCCCCTGCTGGTCTGCCCCACCTGGGTATTTCCAAGGCTGGTGTTGAAGGGCGCTGACCGCTCTGCACTGATGGGAATACGCAGCCAAGCTCAGACGAGCGACAGGCCTGGCTGGGTCGCAAAAGGCGGTGTGCGGTCCAGCCCATCGCGTGGCTCCCCCGCCTTGTTGTCCTCGCTAGAAAAGCCAGTGCTTCGGACCTGCTGTTCTGCACGGCTCCTGCCAGCCTGTACGCTCGGGAGCCTGCGAGGACACGCTCAAGTGCCAGGCGGAGCAGAACGCGTTGTCACAGCACAGAACGCACGCACAGAGCAGCAGGCCGAGGAGGCCAGAGCCCAAGGGTGGAGGGGAGTGGATCGGAGAGGGGCTCCCAGAGAGGCTGGTGGCGCCCAGCAGAGGGCCCCTGGGTTGTGAGTTGGTGGCTCTGCAGCGTCTCACCTGCCTCCGCTCTGCTGGGTCTGAGGACAGTGCCTACCCTGTACGGGCCCCTGGCACCCATTCATTTTCTGGCTGAGAAAGCAGACCCACGCTCTTTGCAGCTGCCTCCTGCAAGCTTCCTGCTCCCTCTCAGGGGTGCCCTAAGGATCGAAAGGAGCTTTCAGGGACAGCCGCTCCGGTCCCTTTCCGCAGCCAGATATCCCTGCCTGCTCCTTGGCATGCTCAAGCCTCAGCCTTCTGGAACGCCGAATGAATTCCTCTTTCCTGATTCCCTCCCCCAGGGATGGCCTCCCCCCAGAGTCCAGAGAATGCTTGACCTGGGGCCCATTGCCCTGGAGGGAGGGGAAGGGGACACAGGGAGTGACGAGAGAAATGCCACCAACCTCATTGAGCAAATGGGCTTTACAATCGTCATACACAAGCAGGTGAGGTGGTGTCATCCTCATCTACAAATGAGTGAACTGGCAGATCCAAGAGCACAAAAATAGCAGGAGATAAGGCCGAATCGCCTTGGTTCTCTTTCTGTTTCCCTTTCACTTTTTCGAAGAACATTTATTGACCCTCTACTTTGTACTAAAGGCTGGATCACACGCTGGGGAGTCAGAGACAAAGGAAATGATGTGGTGGCCTTCAGGCACTTGCAGTGGAGACATGAGACAGGCACCGAAACCACGAGTGTGACAGCGGCAATGTTGGAGGTGGGACAAAGCTCCACGGGACCCCAGAGCAGAGACTGGCTGGTCGAGGCTTCCCGAGGGAGGTGACATCCTGGGTGTTTCAGTGTGCCAGCAGAAAAGGAGACGGAACGGTGTGCTGGCCAAGACGCCAGTGTGCATAGAGACACCTGGCCAGGAGCCCACGCAGCGCCGATCCTAACGGGGTGGGATTCTCTGCACCTCCGGGGCAGGGATGCTTCCCGCCAGCATCCACTGATGCCAGGGCCAGTGGGCAGGTCAGGAGGACGCCCTCATTCCCGTGGCCCCTTGCAGAGCCTGGCCCCCGGGGGACGGCTGTGCCAGCGCCGGGGCCCTCCTGACAGCCGCCGCTCCCCCGCTCAGCCCCATCCGCAGTTGAGCTAAGCGGCTGCATCCCTTTGGGTTTGATACCATCTAATTGGTTGTGGCTAATCCCATATTAACTCCCCCCGCAGAAGCTAGAGGGGCTCTCCCCGCCCTCCGTCCCGTCCCAGCCCCTACAGAAGCTTCTGTTATCGTGTTTATGAGCCTCCACCACCACAGACAGGCACATTTGCATATAAATAACCTGCCAGCGTGGAAGCTGCAAGAGGCACCTGGTAACGACTCTGTTTATTACTCTGGAGGGAGAACGGGGGCGAGGAGGCCCTGCCCTGGGTGGCCCAGTCAGGACTGCTACATTTCCACCCGCTGATTGGCTGAGAAAGGGCCGGCGACCCTGAAACAGCACAGGAGGAAGAAACGTAGACCCTCTCAGCTCCTCCCTTCTGGGAAACCCTGGACCTTCAAGCCCAGGACCGGAGGTGGTGGGACCCACCGTGGTCGCAAGGCCAGCCACTGGCCTGTGCTTGTTGCAGTGACAGCAGAGCAGGTGGGTCAAGTGGTGCCCTCACAGCACCGTATATTGCAGAGGACACATCACGGGCCTGGCGGGGGTGGGGGCGGCACTGGCCGGGCAAGACCGCGGCTGTGCGCAGCATGGTAGGATCTGGGGCTGCTAGGGGCAAGAGTGAGCCCTTACATCCAAGAAGACTTCCAGGATTTGGACTTTGACCAATAGGCCTTGGCTAGGTGGTGAGCAGAAGAGGACGCTGAACAGGCTGGAGAGAATGAGGTGAGCAAAGCCTTGTTCGAGGAATGCATCACCAAGGGGACGGCTTGTGGGGCAGCGGAGTAGGGAGATAAGTTGGAAGAGATGGAAGGAAAGGCGCAAGTCAGACTGCAGGGTCGCCACATGGCTGAGCTGCAACTTCATCTCCTAGAACTTGAAGGTATTTGGAAGAGGGGAGAGATGTCAGGGCAACCTAAGAGGCATGTCCATGTGTTTCCTCCACTGGCCTCTCAAGATTCCCAAAACTGGAAGTGGGGGCTGTTCTGTGGGCTAAAGCTGCAGCTGCTGAAACCTCCTTTAAGAGGTGGGATGGTCCAATGGTTACCAAAGAAGGCAGGGGGGTCACCCTTAGCCATGCTCTCACATCTGTGACCACCCCAGCAGGGCTTAACGGGAAACCCAGAGGTAAAGGTGAGTGTGGAGTCTTGGAAGAGAAGTGAGAAGGATATGTTCAAAGGACTGAGAATCTACGGTTTGAAAGTCAAAGTGAGGGGACAACTGGGCTCAGACATAGCTGGGGTATCATGGAGAAAGCCCTGGCCTCGCCTTCAGCTCTGACTCCAAACTCCAGCTTTGCCCTGTCCTAGCTGGGGGATGAGCCACCTCCCTGAGTTTGTTTTCTCACCTTTGAAATATGGATTATAATCGCTGCTTCCCAGGGTTGTGAGGATTACATGAAGTGATATTTAAAAGTCATGTGGCACACAGTAGGCACTCCAAAACCTTCATCTTTTAAATTAAATTGCAGGGTGAAGAAAGTGTAGCTCACCAAATCCCAAAACACGGGAGCTGGGGGATTCCTTTAAAGCCTACGTGAGATGGTTTCAGGGCAGAGCGGAGGGAAATGCTCCTCTGTGCAGCTGGTAATAAATTCAGGGAGCTCATTTCCCTAAGAGGTGTCACAGTCTGCAAATATAAATAGGTTACAGAAGGGTTTAGGACATTCATGAATGATAGCTCCAAATGGGCTGCCAAGGAAGTGGCAGATGTTGGGGCATGATCCTAACTCTGAGGTTGACAGCTTCTAGGGTAAAGCCTTTCCCATAAAATGGTTGTGGTAACCCTGTCACAGCCAGGCTTTGCCCAGAGAGATGGATCATGGCTTTGGACTTAGGGGATAATTCTTCTATTTCGCAGCTCTGCAACCCAGGGGGCTTCCCGCTCCCCTGGGATGGAAGGCTGAGTTTGCCGTGACGCAGTCTCTACTGCTCCCTTACCATTTCTACCAGAAAGAAGCTTTGTCCAGCCTCCCTCCCTGCCACAGGGCACCTGCCCATCCACCTGTCATCTAGAAGAACCACCTCCCTGGAGATGAGGAAGGAGGGCATGAAGGCCTCCAGTCCCCAGGCAAGGATCACAGAGAGCCACAGTGGCCAAAGGCCAGTCCCTCTGCACTCTCCTACTCCCCACCAACTGCATCTGGGGGCGATGGCTTCCCATTGCCTTGGCAACTGGATTCCCCATGAGGCTGGGCCCGTGGGCACCAGCCGCCATCTTGGTGTGCTGCTGGTGACACATTCTTTTAAAACTGCTCCTTTTCTTCCAGGACCTGATGGCACAGTACCAAGTTGGAACAACTGAAGTTAGAGGGAGAGGGTGTCGTGTGGTGCAGCTGAACTTCTTTGGTGCTTTGCTACTTGGGGATAGGGCAAGTTCTAGCAGAGCCAGAGGGAATGGTCCTTGGGGTTTCTGGACTTCTCTCAGCTTGCTTTGGAGAGGTCCTCCATGCCAACGTGGCCAAAGCCTGAGCAGAGTCAAGGCTGGAAGGAAGAGGGCATTTCCATCCATCCTTTCCATCTCCCCACTACCCTTAATTCCTATCAGAGTCAGAAAATGGCTAGTACAGGTGGTAAAATCCAATGTGGGGAAGGAGACGAGCAGGTGACAGCAAGAAGTAGGTTTTCATCGGGGTGGCCGGTGGCAGGGGCTGATGGATCAGGGCAGGGCGATTGGGGTGGCAGAGACAACAGGGGCGGCTAAGCCGGGTGCTGGGGGACGATTGAATGGCAGCTCGGGAGGGATTGAGATGGGAGACAGAGGATTTGCTGCAGAGCCCGAGCGCTGATGGAGCACAGGGGATGCTTTGATGCAGGAGATAGCTGCTGCGGTGGTGGCTCCCGCGGGAGGGTGGAGAGGGGCGTGGGGTGATTTAGGACCTTGGAAGACAGGACAGGCAAGAGCTGGGCTTCAGGGACAGGGCTGCTATGCCTATCCGTCCCCTGCTGGAGGCAGCAATGATGGAGGAGCCCGGGGAGGAGGGGAGCAGGGGAAGGCAGGAGCACCTCGCTGGCTCTGGAATGCAGCCCGCCGGCACAGTTTGCCTGCAGCATTCAAATTCCAGGGCAGCTTTTCTCCGGAAAAAGGGAAGCATGTTCAAAGAGAACATAATGAATTGGCTGAAATAAATAGCTAATTAGTTCTGATGGCATCAGAAGCTCTCTGGAGAGCATGCTGAGCAGGGCAGTAGGTCTGCTGGACATGGCCACTTCCCCCAAGCCAGGCTGGACGGACCCCCACCCCTCCCACCCTCTACCCCCGCTGAGGTGGAGGGTGCAACAGCGCTCAGCCCAGGGGTTCTCAGGAAGGTGGGCCTTAGACTGCAGCCTCGATGCTTCCCCTTAGGCTGAAAAGCTCTCACCGGCCATCACCGAGAGGCCTTGTGGCATTAGGGAAAGAACCAGGCGTTTAGAGCCCAGGCCCTGCACCCACCACAGGAGGTGCCTAGGATGGCTTTCTTTCTTTCTTTCTTTCTTTTTTTTTTTTAAGATTTGTTTATTTATTTCTCTCCCCCCACCCATCCCCTGTTGTCTGCTCTCTGTGTCTACTCGCTGTGTGTTCTTCTGCATCTGCTTGCATTTTCATTAGGCCTCTCCAGGAACCGATCCTGGGTCCTTCCAGAGTGGGAGAGAGGCAATCATTCTCTTGTGCCACCTCAGCTCTCCTTTCTGCCAGGTCTTTTATTGTCTCTCCTCTATCTCTTGTTGCATCATCTTGTTGCGCCAGCTCTCTGCATCGGCCAGCACTCCTGTGTGGTGGCACTCCTGCATGGGCCGGCACTCTGCGTGGGCCAGCTCGCCACGCAGGCCAGCCTGCCCTCACCAGGAGGCCCTGGGCATCAAACCCCGGACTTCCTATACGGTAAAAGGGAGCCCAACTGCTTGAGCCACATCCGTTTCCCCCTAGAATGGCTTTCTGAGTCCCAGTTCTCTCAACTGAGAGAAGAGGATGAACCAAATGAATGCCTGTCCTCTCTGCTCCCAGGGTTTTTATGAGAATTAGATGAGATAAGGTGTAAGACAAGCTTATAGGTGATTATTATCCATTTGATACTAACTTTCTGGAGGGAGGGGGGCCTGGCATAAGTATTTGTTGTGTGTTGTTTAACTGATATGGATTATTCACTGCCCCAATGGTACCTCCAAGCCATCCACAGATAAGCTGAGCCCAAGAAACTTGGGGGGTCTAACCTAAGGGTGCTCATGTGTGACCCTGCCATAAAATCAACCCAGTGACTCCTAGATTGGCCTTTTAATTAGCCTTAGCTCTGTCATCCTGGAAGACAGAAAATGGAGAGTTGTTTCAAGTCTGATGGAGAGGGGCGGGCTGTGAGCTAGATTTCCCCTCCTTGGTCCAGGAACAAGTTGTAGAGCTGGGCCCTGCCCCTGGGAATTCCTTGTCTCTCCGGTCCCTCTGGAGCTTTCTAAGATGGGGGAGGGGAGGATCACTTTACCACCGCCACCAACTCTATTCAATCTGATAGTTGGAGGCTCCACAATATGTCAATCATCTTAAACTGCACACACATTGCACATTAATTATGATTTAGCTATAACTAGGAGTTAAGTGGCAGTTGACTAGTTGACATGTTTTGTAGACAGGCAATCAAGCATTTATTAATTTTGATTTTGCAATTTTCTTTTTGCATCAATTATTTTTTCTGAGTATCATTTTTGGAGGCCCTTGTAGAGTTCACAAGACCCAGGCACCAAGCCCATCATGGAATAAAGAAGCAACCGGGGAGGGGTGGGGCACCGGTGGGGTCAGGCCACCCCAGGCTCTCCTAGAAGTGGAGAAGCAGCATGACCTTCGGCTGCAGCATTTTTCTGGGGAATGAGACATGCATTGCATCTTCAGAAACAGCCACCACAGGCTCTGTGATCTTGAGCAAGCATGTAGCCAGGCTAGGTTTCGTCTCTCCTCTTGGAATAGGGCTTGAGAAACAGGGACTAAGCCTTCTCTAGTCTGAGCTTCAATTCTCTTCTTGGAATAAGAGGCAGAAGATGTGACTGATAGCCTGTGTGGGAGGCTGAGGGGCCGCCTGGTTCAGAGCCCTGGGAGCTGAGCTGAGAGGATGCTTGCTTCCCCCCAGGAAGGCAGAGACCCTTTGCCGTGGGGGATGAACTGGCTGCCCCTTTGCAGTTCCAGCAGACCAGGGAGAGGCCAGTCAGACCCAAGCCCCAGGAGACCGGCTCCCTCTGCTCTCCTCCATCCCCCTCCACTGGTCAAAGAAATAACACCAAGGAGGAAGCCCTTGCTTCACCGCCGCTTATCCTGAGCACTTGGCGTGAGAAAGAGGAGAGAATAATGGAAGTCAGCTCTTGTTCAGGGCTTATTGTGAACCGGGCACTGCTCTAAGCATTTTGCATTTTATGTGTATTAATTAACATATTTAATTCTCACAACAGCCCTAAGATGTAGGTACTATTATCTCCTTTTTACAGATGAGGAAGCAGAGACACAAGATGAGAAAGAACTTGCTCAGGGTCACACAACTAAAAACTACGCTGTTTCTGCTTTCAAGAAGCTCACAATTTAATCAATAAGAGAAAATTGAACTCCTACTATGTGCCCAATTCTGTACTAGGTACTATGGGAAATGAGGAAGAAGATGAGATATTGGCCCTGCCTTTCTAGGAGTCTAATTGAGAAAACGAGGCAACCAGTACCTTCAATGAGTACGTCTCACGTGATGTCTTGGGTAAATGGGTGTATTAGTCTCCTTTTTGCTACTATAACAAATCACTACTAACTTAATGGCTTTAAAGAACACAGATTTATTCTCTTAGCATTCTGGAGGTCAGAAGTCCAAAATGGGTCCTCTCTGGGCAAAAGTCAAGGTGTGAGCTGGGCTGTGCTCCTTCTGGAGGCATTAGGGGAGAATCCATTTCCTCGCCTTTCCCGGCTTCTAGAAACCACCTGTATTCATGGCCCCTCACTCCATCTTCAAAGCCTGAGTGTAGCATCTTCATATCCCTTCTGACCCTGACCCTAACTCTTTTGCCTCCCCCATCGCTTACAAGGACCCCTGTGATGATGTTGGGCCCGCCCGGACAACGCAGATTAATCTCCCCTTCGCAAGGTCCACCAATGAGCAAACTTAATCCCACCTGGAGCCGTAATTCCCCCTGCCGTGGGACCTGTCATGTTCCTAGGTCTGGGCACTAGGATGTGGACATCCTTGGGAAGTCCTTCTGCTGCCTGCCACAAAGGCTTATGCCTGTGGCAAGTTAACCTCTCTGAGCCTTAGTTTTTTCCTGTAAATTTGGGGACTATTCCATTTTTTTCAAATGTTCCAGTGTTGTCTGCAGATATCCATCCCCCACAGCCTTCATCTCCAGACCTTCTGGAAGTCTTGTCCACTTCACCTCTCAAATGACTCCCAAATACTCTTCTCCCCAGACCACCCTTCCACAGCCTCATGCCTGGACAACTGCAGTGGCCTGCAGATTGGTCCTCTCTGTGTCTACCCCAGCCCTCCTAATCTCCTCGCCATGACCTTCAAGACTCTATGAGCTGGCCCCGCCACCTCTCCAATGTCACCCCATGCCTTCTCCCCTTGACTCACCAAACCCCACGTACGCTGGCCTTTTGTGAGTGTATGCCTTGAACACACTGACCTCATTCGCTCTTCAGAGCCTTTGCCCTTGCAGTTCCCCTTACCTGGGGTCCTCTTACTTCTACACATGGCTGGTTTCTTCTCTTCACTCAGATTTTAGTTCAAATGTCACCACCTCAGAGGAGCCCTCCCTGACTACATTTTCTTTCTAAAGCCATCCAGTAACTCTCTAGAAATATGATCCTGCTCCAGTTCAGACTCAGGACATGGGGCCTCAGAGGGCTAGGCCTTTAGCAATTTGCAGAGTTGACCCATAGGTCCTTAGAGGGTAGGGCCAAGACTGGACTGAGCTCGGGGTTCTCATCTCAACCCTCCCCACCCGCCCAGTGTCCACCAGGAGTGGGGGTCCTTGGGGTGAGATGTTTCCTAGATCTGCCTCATCCTGCACGTGGGGCCCTAAGAGGAGGCCTGGAGAGACAGAAAGGAGAGTCGCTGTCCCGTCTTCAAATCCTCGTGGGGCGCCCAGCCGTGGCCTCCATTTTCCAGGCTGAGCCTCTGTATTGGGTGAGTAGGCCTCTGCCTCTCTTTTGGTAAATCAAGTACCTAGTCCCAGTTTTTCCAGGAGCTCATGTGGCTCGATAGATTCAAGATGGGAACTTCTCTTGCCTCCTCTTGCAGCCCAATCACGCAAACATGCCGACTCCCCCGAGAGTGGAGGGGTTAGAACAAGCATTTGGGGCGTGCAGACAGAGGGGTGGAAACAGACTCAGGCCTCGGCGATTTTCCTCTCTGGATTTCAGAAGGCAAAGCAGTTTCTGAGTAAAATTGGATCCATGTGTTCCTGACTCATTTATACACCGAGAAAGAGTTTGTGCATAAGAGAGAGAGAGATCCCAGAGGCCCCTTGGAGTTGATTTAACAAATCCCTTTCAAGTTTTTATTTTTTCATTAGGAAGCAGAAGTTGCCTGTTCCCAAACCACACACATCCACACTGGCACAAACATCTACCCCCCGCTAGTTTCAAATCCAATACCTCTCCAAGCCCTGAAGACTGGAATGTGTTCCCGTGAATCAAGAGTTGAGGATACTTTTTCCATCTTCCCCACTTAGCATCTGCTTGGAAATAGCCAAGAAGGGAATCTAGGAAGAAGTTGCAAAATGTGGAAGGAAGGAGGCAACCGGTGCCCCTGGTTGCAGTAGCTGCTCCGCTGCACCCTCCTCCTGCTTTACCCACAGGGCCCCACGGCAAGAGGAGTTTCAGAAGGACCAGCTCTACAGCTCAGGTCTGGACTTAATTTCGGTTTTGGTGGGAGGGCCCTGGGCTAAGAAGGAGGACGGGGCGCCCTGAGATGGGTCATTGGTTTCCCATTCCCTCTGTCACCTAATGCCAGAGGCGGGGCAGCAGCAGGCTCATGGAGGGAGCCCCAGAGCAGATGTCCAAGAGCTCTGCTGCAGCCCCAGCTCCCCAATTACCAAGTCCCCCTCTCCCTCATTTCCCTTGTCTGTAAAACGAGTATAATGAAATCTGACTGCCTCACAGGAATGAAGGAGAAAGGGTGTGGCCATGCTTTGTAAACCGGCCAAGTCCCACAGGGCGACCTCCCTGGGATGGTATAGCATTCCTATTTGTAAATGTTTTCAGGGCCAGAGATTCTGCAGCTTCCCCTATACCAGCTGCTGTCACCTCATACCTGTTTGGGAAGTCCTTCCTAGCATCCAACCTAAATTGCTTCTGAAACAACTTCATGTTATACACCGTAAAAGGACCCGAGTGTGTTTTCCTGCCACCATCGGTAGGTTCTACGGTTTTGTGAGTACGTGTGCTCAACGCATGCCTCGCTATAGGGGCAGCGATGCAGGGAGCAGGGTCTAGAGCAGGATTCTGAAAGGCTCTGCCCTTTGAGGCCTGGGCCACACAGAACTTTGAGCAACGCATCCCTGCCCCTGCCCAGAGAGTCACAGGGTCGACTGCAGGAGTGTCTCCCAATGTCCTCATCAGAAGGAAGGCAGACGGCGCGGCTCTGAGTGGTTTTCAAATCAGTGGGTGTGAAAATCCACCCAGAAGGCAGGTTATGAAATGTGTCATTTTCATCCATGCAGTGTGCACCCACTGACCTCATAGCCTCCCTGAAGACGTGGGACTGTGTCACCTCCCACCTCCAATTTAATCTGCATCGGATGTGCCGGCAGCCCTCAAACCCATCTGCATCTTTTGGAGCCATTTCCTTCCACTTCAGAATAAGTGATGGTTCCAGGGAGCCGGGCTGATGGGCGCGCGGCTCACCCTGCGTGGGCACCTCTCCTTCTCTCTTGCCCTTTCCAGACCTCGCCTGGCAGACACAGAGGCTCCCGCCGCCTGACAGCCTCACCCACAATCCCATCACACAACTCCGTGGGCATAAAAACCTGATTTCCTCTCCTAATGACGCCCTTATCTGAGCTGCAGACACTCGGGGTTCTGCAGGTGGAATGTGGGGGACAGACGGCTCCCCAGCCCTCGGCGGCCCTCGGCGCCTCCTGCCCGCGGCACGTTGGAGGCAGAGGCATCCAGGCGGACGCATTCCTTGGCTGAGCCCAGAGTCGGGGAGGGGAGAGTGGGCTGGTGTGGGGGGGGAGCTGCATGGTCCCCCCAGGGCTCTCCCCTCCTGCCAGCTCCATCTCAATTCCATTAACCTTGCGCTGCGGGCACTCTGGTAATGGGCTGGGAAGGACAGCGCGTCCTGCCTGCCGGTGCAGAGGCAGGGGCTGCCACTTGTTGTCAACCTCAGAGTGGGCCGCGGAGAGGGCAGACTCGAGACCCAGGCAGGCCCTGGCTTGCAGCTTGGAGCCTCTGCTCCCCGACAGCCCCCAGCCCCAGGCCACAAGTTGGGGCTTTGCAATGCTGGAGGGCAATTCCTCACATTCGTTTCCCCTCCACTGATCCTTAGGTCTCTTCCTCAAAAGCTAGGGAGCCTCAGTAATGCCAGCTTCCTAAGTGCAGCGAAGGGGCCTGTGACTATAACCCCTTTTATTTTATTAACTCTTCCGCTCCCACTGGGCGGAGCTTGTCATCCATGCAATAGAGCTTGCAAGGCATACGGGGCTGCCCGCGCGGAGCTGTGGAGCAGAGGGAGCACGGCTGGGCCAGGCTGCACATCGCAGGCGTGGGTGGCACCGAGACCCTACCCCAGCTGCTGCCCTGCCGTGGCTCATTTGCCACCTCCTGGGTGGGAGGGCCCCTTCTTGCCACGTCTCTCGGGATGGGACTAGAAGGGGTCTTAGGCAGACAGGGCACTGGAGCCTGGGGGCAAGTGGGCTGAGGGAGCTCAGCCCAGGCTGTGTCCTCTTCGGACCTGCATGGCCTCCTTGGAGCTGGGTGGGCTCCACCCAAGGGCAGCTGATAAGGACAAGGATAAAGCAGTGGGTGGAAGCGAGGAGACTGAAGAAGAGAAGGTTGACTGTGAGGGCTCGTAGAAATGGAATGTGCCCTCCCCTTACCTCCTTTGCCAGCCTACTGGTGGGAATGCAGAGCTGTGGGGTCCACCCTGGACCACATCATAAAGGGCAATTCCAGGGGTGCCAGAGCAGAAAGCTAGAGGATTCCTGATGCCCCAGAGCTACCACCCCGGCCCATGTAGGAAAGAGAAGAACACACCTGTTTCGTAGAAGCTGCTCTTATTTTGCATTTTGTACAGCATTACAGTGCAAAACAACAGGGTCTTTGTGCAACTCACCACCTACTGACCTCCTGGCAAGGCCCGACCCCTCTAGGAGGCACCCCGAGTCCCTCCTGTCCATCACAGCTGGACCCTCCTGTCCCAGGCCCTCGTCCCAGCGGGTGGGGACCTCAGAAGCGAGGGTTACCTCCCACTGGCATGTTCGGTGGCATCCTAGCATATTCCACACTCAAAGAGGATTCGTTCTTAAAACCCTTTCTTCTATTTGACAAAATTATTTTCAGTAATCATCATGGTATGAAACAAATAATAATAAAGGCCAGACAAGAAGCACAAACCATGAAAATTTTCTTATATTGAAAATCATTCCAATAAAAGAGTGAAAATAATGTTTTAGGTAAACAATTGTCCAACAATTAATATGTGAATTTTAATAAAACCAAACCATTAGCAAATGGCACAATTCAGGCAAATACTAAATTGTACCAGTGATGCTATATTTTATCTTTCGGATTCCTTCTTTAGATTTAAGACAAACAATTAACATTAATTTTATTTTACTTTTTTTTATTTTTAAGATTTATTTTATTTATTTCTCTCCCCTTCTTCCCCATTTGTCTGCTCTCTGTGTCCATTCGCTGCATGTCCTTCTGTGTCCACCTGCATTCTTGTTAGCAGCATCGGGAATCTGTGTCTCTTTTTGTTGCGTCATCTTGCTGTGTCAGCTCTCCGTGTGTGTGACACCACTCCTGGGCAGGCTGTGCTTTTCGCGGAGGGCGGCTTTCCTTACAGGGTGCACTCCTACGCGGGGGATACCCCTGCGTGGCACGGCACTCCTTGCACGCAGCAGCACTGTGCATAGGCCAGCTCCACACGGGTCAGCTGGCCCTGGGTATTGAACCCTGGACCCTCCTTATGGTAGGTGGACGCTCTATCAGTTGAGCCACAACTGCTTCCCAACATTAATTTTAGAAAAATAAGAAATTTTCCTTTTAAAGATATTATTCCAATTAAGTAAAATAGTCAATGTATGAACTTACATAAAATTTGCATTACTAAACAAATAACTTCCCCTTCTCAGGCTGTACTTTGTTTCACTGCTTTTGAATTTAAACACAGATAAAACTTCCAAGTGGTCACAGAGAAGGACAGACTTGAAGTAATTCAAGATTCATTTCTTCTTTACATCCGCTCAGCTGTCCCTGTTGATTGAGCGCCTGCTGTTTAAACACAGGAATAGGCATACCTCAGAGATATTAAGGGTTCCAGACTATTGCAATAAAGTGATTATCACAATAAAGCCAGTCACATGAGTGTTTTGGTTTCCCAGTCCATAGATAAGTTGTGTGTACACTACACTGTGCTCGATTCAGTGTGCAATAGCATTAAGTCTTAAAAAATGACAAACAGTATACATACCTTCTAAATATGACACAGTGACATGAAGTGAGCACATGCTGTTGGGAAAATGGTGCTGATAGATTGCTTGACACAGGGTTGCCACGAAACTTCAATTTGTAAGAGGCCAGTCTCTGCGAAGCACAGTAAAGCAAAGCAAAGCACAATCAAACAAGGTGTGCCTGTATGCAGTGCCACCAGGATGGGAGAAGCAAGCAGCCCCTAAAACAATCTCAGTTCTGAACAATTATGAGCTTACTCCTAACACCAAAATGTGCAACTCAGACCACACGATCAAGGGCTCATTGAGCATTTGGAGAACCTCTGAATTAACTTCCATGTAGCATAAGATGTTTGTTAAAGAATAAGCAATAAAAATGTGCTAATTTGAAGCTTGTATATACTATTAACACTCAACTGTAAAGGTCACAGTTATTTAGACCTTAGGCCAACAAAAGACTTTTCAGGAAGGAGCCCTTTGTCACTGGTACTGTTAGAATTTCCAGCAGCTGGTGATGACAAGAAGCAGACGGGCTTTTAGTTGGCAGTATCTTCCAGAATCCTCTGCCGTGGGTACCCTCACGGCCTGTGTGGGCAGATCACTGCCACCACCCCCCAATGATTGTCAGGGTTTTACTCCTAAGTCCCCTCCTTAGGCGTTTAGGGTTCAGCAGCTTTATCTTCCTCTAGAAGACAATGTTTGGGCACACTCAGACCCAAACACTCCTGTTTTCAGGTCTCGCCAGCCAAAACACATTGGTTATTTTTGCTTTATTTTAAATCCTGGCGCAGAGCAGGTGTAGCTCAGTGGTTGAGCACATGCCCTGCATGTATGAGGTCCTGGGTTCAATCCTTGGTACCTCCTTTGAAAAAAAAGTTACACCCTGGTACTTGCATCACATGAATGGGCTGACAGTTCATGGCCTTTCCTCATGAACCAAGGTGACAGAACCGCAGAGGCGTAAGTTAGAAGTTGATGTACATACTCCATCTCTTGCAGAAGCTTGAGGGAGTTTTTTCAAAAAGATTTATTTATTTCTCTCCCCTCCTCACCCCCATTGCTTGCTCTCTGTGTCCATTCGCTGTGTGTTCTTCCGTGTCGCTTGTATCCTTGTCAGCGGCACTGGGAATCCGTGTCTCGTTTTGTTGCGTCATCTTGCTGTGTCAGCTCTCCGTGTGTGCGGCGCCACTCCTGGGCAGGCTGCACTTTTCCTCGTGCAGGGCGGCTCTTCTTACGGGGTGCACTCCTTGCATGTGGGGCTCCCCTATGTGCGGGACACCCCTGCGTGGCAGGGCACTCCTTGTGCGCATCAGCACTGCGCATGGGCCAGCTCCACACGAGTCAGGAGGCCCAGGGTTTGAACACTGGACCTCCCGTGTGGTAGGCAGATGCTGTATCAGTTGAGCCGAATCCACTTCATGGGAGTTTTTATTAGAAACTAAAAGCACCTCAGGTGGCCAAAGGCCTTGGTTCCAGGCTGAGTGTGGGATAACGGGTGGGTGGGTGGTAGGTGGCACAGAAAGACAGGAGATGAAAACTGGAGGGAGAGCACATGGTCTTCCCAGCAACTTCCCAACCGTTCTCCCACTGCTAATCTGCCCAAGGTCTCGCAGCTAGGAAGGTAGGACTTGAACTCACGGCCTCGCCCCTGTACTCACTGCCTCCTACCCTGCCCGATAGGCTCTTCTGGAACTGGTGGGGGCCCAGGGCAGGAGGCAGCCAGGAAGGGTAGGGAAATGGGTAGAGTGAGGCAGACACGACCAGCCTCCCAGTGGCTGCACCAAGCATGGCGTCTGGACACAGGAGGCCAGGCTAGTGCTCACTTCTCGGAATTGGGGCACAGAGTCAGGGGCTCACAATCAGTAAACACACCTTGAGGCAGAGCCCCTGAGCATGGAGATAGGACTATGCATTCTCTCCGCTGGGGGTCAGGATTAGTCTTGGAGAGGGAGCAGAGCGCTCCCCAAACCCCCAAACACAGAGGGAGGGGCAGAGGAGGGACGCAGGGGGCACAGGCCCGGCCAGCCTGATGGGTGCTTTATGCTCTCCTCTCTAGAATGCTCTGGAACCCCCCAGAGCCGGGGAGGCCCCAGGCCCACATGTGGCCTTCCCAGAAGCCATCCTCCAGGGAGTTGGAATTGGGGCCAAAATTCACCTTCTAGGTACATTTCAAACCATAGAACATCTTTGAGTAGATTTTTCAAAGACTGAGAAGGCCAAATGCCTGAATGCCTTTCTTTCTGGCTAAGGGTGCCTAAAAGGAATTTCTTACCATTGGTGTCCACTGCTGCTTCTGACACTACCTACCTGGAGACAGGTGAGTCTGCACAGGTGAAGGCCCTCGTCCCCCACAAGGCTGCCCTCACTCAAGTCCAGGCTTCCAGGGCCTGACCCCCCTCACTCCTGAGCACCTGGCTACATATTCGGGGCTTCCCAACCCCCCCCCCCCCAAGGCTTGATAATTTCCAGAACAACTCACAGAACTCAAGAAAATGCTAACGTTCTTCATGACAGTGACTTTATTCCAGCAAAAGTGTACAGACGAGGAGCAGTCAAGTGACGAGCTGCTCAGGGCGGGGTCCGGGAGAGCCCCCAACCCTGCACTTCCGTGTCCCCTCCCTGTGGAGTCAGGACAGAGTGTGTCACGTGTGGAGCAGGACCTGTGAGTCTTCTCGTTAGCATAAATGGCCACCCGTTGTCTGGGGGCTCACAAGGTATAAAAGAGACACTGCTGTCCCTTAAGAAATTCCAGGGGCTTCGAGTTCACCGCACCCCAGCCCCCAGCAGCCGGGACGCATTGTGGAAGTCAGAGTTCCGGCTGCACAGCGTCATTTGTCCTCGACAGCAGCTGCAGCTCTTCCTCCACTCAAGGAATCTCTGCTGAGGGCCTGCTGTGTGCCCAGCACTGCCCTAGACCCCGGATGATCCGCAGTGAACGAGACAGGCTAGTCCTTGCCCTTGTAGAGCTCAGTTCTAATGGAAGAGAGAGACAGTAAACCAACGGCTGAGTATGGGGGGTACCAAAGAGAGGGAAGGCCTGCCAAGAAAGAAGAAGGCAGGGCAGCTAGACGGGGTGGTCAGGTAGGGCAGGCTCCCCATTTCCTGTCCCCCGGCTCAGGGTGTCCAGGCCTCCTGGCATCTGAGACCACAGGTCCCAGCCCAGTGTTGAGCTGAACATGGGCCTCCAGAAGTGATGAGCAAAAGGGATATCTATGAACCCCTCGGCCCGATGGCCCCCAACTTAGAGGCATGTGTGCGGAGAAGTGGGCAGAGGGAAGGGGCCACCACTGCCTTCAGGGAGAGGGGACGGGCGCATGAGGAAAGGGCATCTGGCATCACCCAGCAGCAGAGGTGTCAATGCCAATCATTGTGCCGCAAACGGAGCACCTGCCCAGGGGACAGCCGCCTTCCGGGAGGGCAGCCCCCAGGGTCTCTGCGGTGACTCTACCTACAAGTGTAGGCTGAATGTCACAGGCTCCCCCAGTCGGGAAGTCAAAGGTGGTCCTGTGGACCGGAATGCCTAAACCTTGATGCTCCAAGCCCCCCCCCCCCTGCCATGTGGTGGCTGCAAGTCCAGCTCTTCAGGGGTCTTTGCTCCCAGGTTTCCCTGGGTCCCTTCCAGGTGGTCACACTGAGCCCAGACCCACGTGGCCCTTGCTCTTTATTCCCAACACTGCAATCCCCAGCCCCACAGGCTCCACGTCCTGCCACGACCAAGCCAGGACCACGAGTCACTGTCAGCAAATAGAACCGTGCCATGATAGTGTCACCCTGGTAAAGCTGAAACTCAGTCTTGTCACCCTTGAAGGGAGAGAGGAAAAAGCTCACGGCGCAGAGCCTTGAGGTGGATGCCTCAAAATGTTACTCAGTTAGCCCTACAGCTCTTTCCACACCCTTTTGGTTTGCACTCGAATCATTGGCTCCCCTGGGTTGCTGGGGGTAGAGACCCACTCCCACTGGTACCAGTGGCCAGGCCAGAACTTTCACAGCCCAGGGCAGGGTGGGCTCCAGGGCATGACGCCTGCTTCTTCCCCACCTCAACAGAGATCTCAGCCAGTTCATTCACCCAGCAACTCCGCTTCTGCATAAAGGAGCCTGCTTCCTCCTACTCAGCCGAGGGCATCACACAGCAGCACATTCATGGGCAGCATTGCCCTGGTCTCCCTAACCACACGCATGCCAACAAGGGGCTGGGCCAGGAAGCCAAGGCATAGCCACACTCCCCTGGGAGCAGTGGGGCCAGTGGCTGGTCTGGCTTATTCTCCCCAACACCTTTCTCACTAAGGTGCACTCTCCCATGTTCTCCCATGTTCCCTGGCTTCTTCAGGTCCCAGCCTTCCTCCTGCCCCCTTCCTCTCCATCCTAGGTGTATGCATGTCCATGCCCAAACTGTAGAGAGGTTTTAAGTCTTTTTCTCCCATGAAACTTCCTGGTCCTTATGTAAATCAGAGGATACATGTTCAGAGAGGTACTAGCCCAACAACTGCAATTGTCAGAAGTACCCAAACCCCAGTGTGGGGTGTGGGGCGGGGACTGAGTCCCAGCTCATGGCCAGGCAAGGTCCTCAAAATGTCCCTGCTGCCCATAGTTGGCCTGCAGCTCCCCCAGAACCTGCTACCTGTGCCAGCGCTCTGAAGGAATGGATCTGGGGAGACCAAGCTTCCTACAGTGAGTGGCGTCATCTTGAGAAATACAACACCTTTATAGGAGTTCGGGAGAATATATTCTGGGGTATTACCCAGCTGTTAAAAAATATGAGGAAAGCACTTGGAATGGACATGGAGTGACTCCCAGATGTTGTTGAGTGGGGAAAAAAAAAAAAAAGCTAAGTGCAAAAGGCGGTATGCTCCCTTTTGTGTGAGAAAGGAAACTTAATAAAATATGTATATCTGCTCATCATAACAAAAAGGAGCCCAGGACTGGCAAACCTGGAAACAGTGACCTTGGTGACCTCCAAGGAGTGGGAAGAATGGGATGGAGGACATGGGAGGAAGAGATGCTTCTCTGAGCATGTATTTCTTGAAATACTTCTATTTTTTAAAACATCTTAATAGTCTGCAAATTCAAAAGATAAATTAACAAGAGTGGAAAGGAAGTAAGGACTTAAAGTGGAAAGCAACTTGAAACAAACGAACTTAATTGTATCTTGAATGGGAGTCAACCACAGGGCTGGGGAGAAAGAAACAGTAATTATTGGCAGAAAAGTCATCAACGCCATGACAGATGATCAAAAGTAAGGTCTTTGAGGGACAGGTGGACTCATTTGCCTCCGGATATGGTACCCCAAGAAGTACGGCATCCCCATGCTGTATCACTACCAAGAATGGGTCATCCCAATCCAATAACGAAGAAACATCAAAAACAAAAAGAGAGACATGCTAATAAAAATTGGAGAGATTGTACTCTTTAAAATGTCAATATCATACAAGACAAATACAGTGAGAACAATTCTGATTTAAAGAGGTTAAAGAGCCATGAAAACCAAGGGCAATACCTGACACTCGACTGGATCCTGTACCAGATGGGAAGACGCTACAAAGGGCATTGTTAGATCAACTGAAAAACTAGAATATGGGTGGTGATCAGGTGATTAAATAAAAGTACTGTATCTATGCAAATCAATGTAAAAGTTGATAAATCTACTGTGGTTGTGTATGAAAATATCCCTATTCTAAGGAAATACCCACTGAAATATTAGGGATAAAGAGTCAAGTTAACTTAACCTCAAATAATTTAAAAAATTATGTGTACACATATATATATTAGACATTATATAATGCATATACATTGTATTAGGGTTCTCTAGGGAAACAGAACCAACCAAAGATATCTGTAAGTAGTATGAGATTTTATAAAATTCTTTCATGTGACTGTGGGGATGCACAAGTCCAAATTCACAAGGCAGGCTGCAAACCAGGGGCTCCAATGAAGGTCTTCGTTGAATTTCCCAGGAGATGCCTGCTATCCGAAATAGAGATGGGAATTCTCTCTCTGAATGCTGAAATCACTTCCCCTTTTAAGGCTTTCAGCTGATTGGGTGATACATCACTCACTGCGTGGTCTATTTCCTCAGTTGATTATAGACATAACCAGCCATCTATGTGAGCAACTCACTGATGATTAAAGCCCACACAATGCCCTAGTCTTACAGTTAGCCCAGAGCTTGCTTGACCAAACAACTGGGCACCATTTCCTGATCGAGTTGACCCGTTAGTCTAACCATCACATACACACATACATAGACACATAAAGAGAGAGTGAGAGCTAAGTAATGATATAAATGGGGTAAAGTATAAACAGTAGGTAGATCTGAGTGAAGTGTATGTGGCTATTCCTTGCACTCATTTTAATTTTGCAACTTTTTGTATGTTTGAAATTATTTCCAAATCAAAAGTTTTGAAATACCTTCAGATTTGCCTAGCATTTGCATTTTCTGGCGTGTTCACCTGCATTGATTTTTTTTTTAAACTTTTTTTTAAGATTTATTTTTTACTTATTTCTCTCTCCTTCCCCCCCTCCATTGTCTGCTCTCTGTGTCCATTTGCAGTGCGTTCTTCTGTGTCTGCTTGTATTCTTGTCAGCGGCACTGGGAAATTGCATCTCTTTTTTGCTGTGTCATCTTGCTCCATCAGCTCTCTGTGTGTGCGGTGCCACTCCTGGACAGGCTGCACTTTTTTTGCACAGGGCGGCCCTCCTTACTGGGCACACTCCTTGCACTGGTATTTTTGATCATCCCAGCCGCACCACGAGGTAGCCAAGCTGGCCAGTCATTGTCATCATGGCTCCTGTTTTACGAATGAGATGTTGAGTAACCAGTCAAGGCTCACTCCCAGCAAATAGGGCTTGGACCCTCATCTCCAGATGCCAACTACCCGCAGACACTCTCCAAATCCTATTAGAATCCACTTACAATTCCTGCCAGTAATCTTTCAAGGAGGTAATAAATTCCATAATTTTATTTCCATGAGTTTATTACTCAGCCTTTAAACAGCCAACCTAAGTATCCATTACTTCAGCAATTCTGGGGCCTCCTCCCTCAGAGTATAGCTGTCCCTCAGTTGCTCTCCCCAGCACTGATACATACATTTATTCCAGAACTGATTACAGATATTGTGATTTTTTCTGTCTCCCCAAAGGGCAGGGACCGAGTATCGCTCCTCTGACTCCCAGTCCCAAGCTCTGTGCCTGACTCTATGAATATTTCACGAATAAATGAAATGTGTGGCTGAGCGAAACCTCCTCCTATTTGACCCACGCTCACCCCAATCAAGTCTCAAAGTGAGCCTTTCATGGTGAAATTGGAATTAAGTCGGATTAAAGTTAACACTGTCCTGGCTGATGTACCTTCCTGGCAACTTCCTTTCTTCCAAGGGGTGGAGGATTAAGGGGAGAGCACAGCTGCAGGCAACAGCTTGGCGTTTTTCCCTAGTGCACTGAGGAAGAGCTTCTTACTGGAAGAGCTCCAGAGCGGGGGAGGCACGCTGACCAACAGGTGGAGACCAGCAGGCTGGCCAAGCTTGAGGGCTGGCGTGGACAGCGGGTAGGAGAGGGGCTAGCAGGAAACTGCTGCCAACTTGAGGGTTCCATACCAACTCAAGGTTCACCCCAGAAGGGAAATAATTTTTATGAAGTGACATTTAACACAGTGTAGACAACCACCTCCCCCATGTAAGAAGCCCCAAAAATACCTAAGGTGGGGCCATGAGACACCCATTTCAGGAACCCTGATCCATCTCCATCTTCCTGTTCCATCATGCTTGGGACACCGGAGGCTCTGCTCTCCCCAGCACAGCTTTGTGCAGCGTGTGAGAAGATGGCACTTTCAAATAAAGCCCTGGATTTGAGACAGGCTGAAATCTTATTTGAAGGGATTTGCTTTCGATTTCATTTTTTTAAATGCATTTTTAATAGTAAGCCTATTCAATCAAAAGGGGGTATTTGACTGCTTGGCACAGCAGTGGCATCTTCCTCAATGCAATTTGGATCCTTTCCTAAACCAGCTTCCTTTGCTTCTGCCAGCTCAGGTCTGTCCTCAGTCAGGAGCGCACAAAGCCTCGTTGTCGGCGGTGTGGAAGAAATTCACTTAGGAGTGTCCTAGACACATCTCGAGACCCGTCCCTCCAAAGCAGGAGAGTCAACCTTCACTCATTGGGCACCAACAGAGGACACCACGTGGACTCCTTGAATGTTAGAGGGACAGGACCCTGGAGGTCAGAGGAGCCCAGCCCCCACTGCTGGACCACCGGTAGTGACGGAGCCCGCACACAGCCGACCGCTGCCCTTCCTCCTTATAGGGCGGGACCTTCCTGGTTTGGGGATCATGGAAGAAGCAGTAAGGTACACTCAAGCGTGATGGGTAGGTCCTAGGACTCTCAGAGCAAGATTCCCAAGAAAATGGGGAGACAAGAGCTGCTGTGAACTCCTGGGGTCGGGATGCTCAGGGTGGGCGTGGAAAATCAGTTCAGTCTAAAGTCAGCGAGCTGAGGTCCCGAGAGCTTTAGCAGAGGGGAGGTAGACACGGAGTGGATTATACCCGCTTCCCCCAGTTCAGAAGCGGGAGCTGGAAACTAGAACCTGGGGCTCCCACGAGCAGCCTGCAAGCCGCAGCAGACAAAGGAAAGGTGTGCTGGGGACGGAGGCCGCAGGGGTGAGAGTGGACGTGACTGAACGAGGCCCCACGTGGCGGCTGGAGCCGTCCAGCCCAGAGACAGGAAATGGGAGAGAGGGGCTGCTGGGGCGTGGAGTGGAGCCGCAGGGGCCTGGGGTGAGCTGGAGCCCAGCGCGGGAGCCTGGGGGTCGGAGCTGGCTGGGTTAGGGCCACCAGAGCCAGGGCGGGCAGGTGAGGCCAGGGTTATGTTCAGACGGGGCCAGGTCTGCCTCTCGTAACTTTGCCGACGGGGTCAAGTTCAATGACACAATTTGGTGTTTTCCTAGAAATGTTCTAATCGTAGCAGAGTTTAGATAATCTGGTCATCATGTTCCAGTCCAGGGACAAGGCCAGAGTAAGGACCAAATCTAAACTCCAGTATCATCTCAACGCAGCAGCCCTCCAAATGCTCTCCTCTCTTCGAACCTCCCCATGGCTTCCCACCGTGCCTGGACAGCCCTTACAAAAGCCCCCCGCCTGCACCCTGCGTTCCAGCACGCCGGGCACGTGGGCTTGGCGCGTGCCGTTGTCTGACCCGGAATCTTCTCCCAGGCTCCCGCGTGTCCCTCATCCTCACCTCCGTCAGGGCTTCTCAGAGCATCCTCCCGCGGGGAAGCCGACTCTGACCAGCTTACTTAGAATTGCACGACACCCACATTCTCCCTCTCTCTCTTCCCTGTTGTATCTCCCACCCTTAGAGCTTATTACCACCTGACAAACCCAATGCTTAAAGGATTTGCTTATCTGCTCTCCCAGAGGAATGGAAAGCTCTATCAGGGTTGGGATTTTGGTCTGTGTCACTCACCGCTGACACGGGAGGACCTAGAGGAGAGCCTGGCACACAGTGAACCCCAGCGAGGCTTGTGGAATGAATGAAGGTGAGGAAGGGGAAGACTCCTGGCTCCCAGCTTGACCCGCTCTGCAGGCCTGGCCCCGAGTCCGACCTCCCTCTAGCAGGGCTCCTCCTCCCAGACTTGCTGGGCTCAGCCCCCTGGTTGTGGCATCCATTCCTGCCTTCTACCCACTCTGTTGCCTGACTCAACTTGCCCCAGCCCCGGGAAAATGGGGTCAAGCTGTTTCCCACAGCTGTGGATCCACCTGTCCCCAGGAGAACCTTCTTTGACACTTCTTTTTAAAAGATTTATTTTATTTATTTCTGCCGCTGCCCCCTTGTTGTTAGCACTCCCTGTGTCTGTTCACTGTATGATCATCTTCTCTTTAGGAGGCACTGGGAACCAAACCGAGGACCCCCCCCCCCGTGTGGTAGGCAGGCACCCAACTGCTTGAGCCACATCAACTTCCCTAATGGCTCTTTTTTTCCTTAAAGATTTATTTATTTCTCTCCCCTTCCCCCCGCCCTGCCCTGGTTGTCTGTTCTCTGTGTCTATTTGCTGTGTTTTCTTTGTCCGCTTCTGTTGTCAGCGGCACGGGAATCTGTGTTTCTTTTTGTTGCATCGTCTTGTTGTGTCAGCTCTCCATGTGGGCAGTGCCATTCTTAGGCAGGCTGCACTTTCTTTCGCACTGGGCGGCTCTCCTTATGGGGCGCACTCTTACTCAGGGGACACCCCTGCGTGTTATCCCCCTGCGTGGCACGGCACTCCTTGCGCGCATCAGCACTGCGCCTGGGCCAGCTCCACACGGGTCAAGGAGGCCCGGGGTTTGAACCGCGGACCTCCCACATGGTAGACAGACGCCCTAACCACTGGGCCAAGTCCGCTTCCCCCTGATTGGCTCTTGATGTCTTCCCCTTACAGCCTCTCTCTTTCAGACAAAGCAATGCCAATATTTTTTTCCTTTTGTTTATTTTTTATATCAATGTTACAAATTACTCCATTTCACAAGATAACAACTATAATAACACTGAATCTGCTCTGGTCCATGGTTACACTCCCCCTTATTTTTGCTTATTCCTCAGTCGTGTGGGATTTATGACAATGTCCACTCTAACAGCCGCAGGCTGGGAAGGGTCGTAGATATTATGGGGCAGAGGGAAGGAATTGTTTTGCTTGCCACTGACGGTACTGCTTGTTTTGGGGATGGGTCCATCATCATCATTTTGTTAGTTGTCCAGGACAAATCCAAGGACCTGGAGGGTAGGTGGTTACCTCTCTTCTGGGTAGCAGGGCTCCACCAGCACAGCAACAATCCAGAGATTTAAGTCTCTGAGAGACATATTTAACAGGTATATTGAAAAGTGTAGGTTTAAATAAAAGGAGTGGAAGAATCACGATCAGGGGGATTATAAATGAGTATGGCTCTGCCGTATTGGGAAATAGGTGCTCACATAGTCTTAGGAAGGGCCCGCCGAGTGTGTGTGGATTTCGTGAGGTCCCGTGACTCGTCTGTGGTGCCTGATGTCCCATGACCCTCAGGAGCACTTTCGTTTGTGGCTTTGTTGACTGTGGCAGTTTGTGGAGTCTGGCTGAGATCCATGTAAGCATAACCACAGAATGACCTTCCAACTCATTTTGAAATCTCTTAGCCATAAAATCTCTATTTTATTTAATATTTAATCTTTCCCCCTTTGGAAAAACAATTCCTATACTACTACATTCAGGCAAATAAGCCATCCGTTCAGGCAAAAGAGATGATCCGTTAGGCCCAGGGCAGCCAGCTCCCCAGCAGGCTTTGGGCAGGTGGCATGCCTTCCCAAGCGGGGCCTGCCTTGGGCCCTCCACCTGCCCATGGGCCTCCTTCTCCTCCTGCAGACTCATCACCAGGGCAGAAAGGAGAGTCCGCTTTAGAGCACGCTCCCTAAATCAACGGAACATAATGCTTTCAGCATCGTGAACCACACAGGCACACAAATAGAGCAGAGCCGAAATATCGCCTCTTGAAATTCCCGAGGAGGGGGTGCACCCCCTAGCCTGGAAGACACATTCAGCAGGTTCACTCGGGGATTGAACCCGAGACCTTGTACATGCCAAGCAGGTGCTCAACCCCCGAGCTACGCCCGCTCCGCGTTCACACAGGTTTTGCCCTTGAGATACAGCAGCCGGTGGGAGCAGGACTTTTGCAAGGACTTCTCCTAGAGGCGATGAGTGGTAAGCGGGCAGGTCTCCCACCAGCCCCACAGCCCCCTCGGCCAGTGGTCCCAGCAGTTCTGGAGACCCAAGGCAGTGAGGAAAGCCTGCAAGAGTGACCAAGGAAGGAAACTGACAGGAGAAGCCCTCCCAGCCGAGCACCGTTTCCAATCACTCTGCACCAAATTCAGTTGAAATGAGACACTTTTCAAAAACAATTTCGGGCTAAGTGGTGGAGAAAATAAGATCACCCTCAACACGCGGAGGGAAGAAAGGAGCAGCAGAACGAGCAGAGACGGGCCGTCATCCCTTAGGCAGAGAGAGCCCGAGCAGAGGAGCCAGCCAGGCCAGGACAATGACTTGTGTGGGTTGTCATGACGATGGAATTGAAACTGGGATAAACAATAGCCACTCAGCCAGCATCCCCACCTCTGCGCTGACCCGTCGTTGCAATAGCAGCCACCTGGGCTCGGAAGGCGTCAGGAGAGGGGCAGGCTGGGATAACAGGTGGCTGAAACACGAGGCCGGAAGACAACGGGCCTTTTGGCCCCTTCTGGTGCTACACTAGAGGGGATCCAGCAGCATCCTAGGAGAGGCTGCCAGAACCTGCCATGGCACAGCAAAGCCCAGAAACATGATGGACCCAAATGCACAGGAGCAGGAAAGGCTGAGGCACACGTTCAAAGTCCCTCGGAGACCACTGGCTGCTGGGGACGGCCCTTCTGAAGCTCGATGGGGCGTCCTGGCCATCCTCCCCAACGGACCAAGGCAAAATGCCATTATTGTCGCAGCTAGCATTTAAAAAAATCCCTGGGCAATTCTAAGGCAAATGCAAATGCTCGGTCTCTGAGGCCGTCTGCCCACCCAGCCATCCCCAATGGTGGTGCAGCTTAAACTCCTGCCTGCATCTGCTGGAACCAAGCATGGGGAAAGAGACTAGAAGATGTCCCCGAGGGCCCGACACAGCTTTAAAAAAATGGTATTGTTATTTATATTTAATAGCAGCTTCAGAAAAAGCTGCAGATCCCAGGGCATGGCAGAAATGTAAATGCTCCCTGATTGTTATTCTTACAGAAACTTAGAATTCGAAAGTTTAATCATCCTCATTAGCATAATTTGGGCGACTTCAGTCCATAACCTTACCCTGGAGTTGATTATTTATGGCGCCCTGAACAGAAGTCAAAAATTAACTCTGATTTAATGGAACAATTCCATCCGCAATATAATTCATAATGCAGATATGCTAGTCAAAAATAAATCAGGCTGCTTCACCCATCTCAGGACAGGAAACCAAGAAAGAGAATCCCTAATCCTCCATCTCTGTGGCTGCTCTGCCTTCGCCTCGTCAAGTCTCTGCTTGTTAGGGGACTGGATTTGCAGGAGACTGGGAGCATTGGTATGGGGAGAAATCCACGGATCAGATGCAGCAGTGAAGAGGCTGGGCAGGAGGGAGCGGCTCTTCCCACGGGGTGGACATCTTGCTTCTCCCATGGTTTGTATCCAATGAAGCAGCTTTCTAACAAGACAGAATGAGAAAAAACCATCACAGAGAACTGCGGAAGGTGCCAGGGCGGTGGGGAGAGCATCGTTCAATGCCTTGCATGTGTTCAAGGTGTAGCAATTTCCAGTGTGCATTCTTTTATTTAAGATCCTCAACAATAGACAGGGCAAGTGAAAACTGAGGTCCAGGAGCTTAAGCGTCTTGCCCCGGTCCCATGGTTCGTAAAAGGCAGCATGGCTCCTGGAGTCCTGGCCTCCCGCTCCGTGTGTAGTGCTCTCCACCAAGCAGCAGGTGGAAGGGAAGGCGGCAGGCGAAGGAGACTGTCTCCTGGCTGGGGAACCGCATCCTCACGGGAGCCTGTCCGTGAAGCTCGGGCGAAGGCAATGGGTGGCAATGCTCCCAATGCAGGCAGGAGCAAACCTCACGGCATCAGCAGCTCACCAATTCCCAACGGCACCCAAGTGGTTTTTCTTACCCCTAGAGGAAAAATTCAGAAACTGTAGTTTCCCATACACAGGACCAAAAACAAAAACCCCAGAAGGGGTCTCCTACGTGATGATCTCCTAGCTACTCTTGGACCATGTTGAGGCTTACCCCACAGATAGCCATTTTTCTCTGGGATGAGCTAAGTTCTGGTACCAAGCAGCCAGCCCGGCAGTGCCGGGGAGGACCTTCCTCCATGCTAATTCTCCGCGCGGGTTGCTCAAGCTGCCCAGACGTGCCAAGTCTTCGTGGCAACAGGTTTGCCTGCCAGCAACCAACATCCTCTACCTCCTCCCCACAAGCACCTCCAGGCTGGGCCATGCCAAGCCTCCCTTCGCCGTGCCAGGCGGAGCCGATGCTATCTCACAAAGGGTGCAGAGCTGCGTTCCTGCCCACGGGCTGGCAGGAAAGTGACCAAACTCAGGCTCTGCCATTTGGCTCTTTGGCTTCTGCTCTGGAAAAGAACTGGCCGAGAAGACGTAAAAGCTGTTGGCAAAATACGAAGTTTGGGTTCTCCTGGGCGCTGCTCAGCAGGGATAATCACAGGTTGGCTGGTCTTTGTATGTGTGCGTGTGTGTGTGTGTTCTTGTACATGTCCTCATGCTCAATCACGTATTTTTAACAGTTATAAAATTAAGAAGGAACCAGGCCAAAAAGCTCATTGTGAACGAGAAAGCACCCGGGGCCTTGGATAAAATTGTGACCAGTCTTGGATTGTGTCACCACAGTGCCAGAACAATGAATTGATTCATCCAATTAGAACAACCAATTGGTTCATCCAATTCAGACAACCACCTGATCCCACCAATGGGGAAAAAAAAAGTCGGTTGCTAGACCCTTTGTTGACCAAACTCTCCGAGGAGTGGGCTGAATTGACAACATTCCCGACTAAAGGCTGTGATGCTATATAGGTACAGCTTCCGGTTCACCTCTTCCAGGGTGCCACTTGGCTGAAAGAAAGGGTGTCGCATCTTGGGCTCTCCTGTTTCCGTTTCTGGATATGAAATGAAAACAATAACAAAAAGGGGCACATGTATCACATCATCTTCCGTGAGCCAAGCACTCTATTGTATCCTCCAGATACTTTCAATTAATCCTCACAATAATCCTATGAAGTAGGTATTATTATCATTCTGATTTTAAAGAAGAGAAAACCAGGAGCAGAGCAATTTAGTAAATTCCCCAAGGTCACACGGCTGCTAAGTGACATATCCAAGGCCGAAACCCAGGTCTATCGCTGCTTCCTCCTCTTTACACTTGCTCGAACATGTGTGATTGTTCCCCTAACTGGAATATAAGCTCCACGACAGGAGGGATCTTGTCTGTCTTGTTTATTCCTGGATTCCCACATCTCAAACCAGTGCCAGCAGAGGCACAGAGCAGGCTCTCAGTAAAAAAACTATTGTGTAAGCCGGTGACGGAGGGAATGAATGAACCCGCCCCACCATGACCGGCCGGGGACGGGAGATGTGGTCTTCCCGGAGGGCAGTGGCCAGGGGTGCCCACGCTCCACGCCGTGGGCAGAGGGGCCGGGGGCAGAGCCCGGCTGCCTGCCTGACCCCCGGGTGTTTACCCTGCCTCACCCCTGTGGAGTCTCCCGGCCAGACGCTCCCCCGTGGGGCCCCCGTGCCTCTCAGCCCCCAGGGTAATGCTGTCAGCATCTCACCAGGTGGCTGTCGGAGCCGGGGAGTGGATGGCCGTGGACGAGTTTCTACCTGAATTTTGGCTCTGCCTGGCTCTGGGTGGAGGGGCCGGAAGGGGAATCTAGGACAAGGCAAGTGCCTTCTCAGCTCCGGTTCCCAGCTCCTGGGGACCGTGCGTCTGGGGCTGACCGGAGGCTGGGGTCCTCGGCCATCTCCTTGCTTCCGGGCAGGTCAGCACCCCACCTGCCTCCGGTCACCAAGCTCCTCATTCCAGCTGCCCCATCCACCTGCGCTCCCTCCTCCCGGCCAGGGCCACAGGAGGGGAGAAATCCAGCGTCGAGGACTCTCAGCCGGGGTCAGGGGGCACGGACAGGGCCCAGCCTGCCTCTCCGACAGGCGTTGCCGCTGCTCTTGTTTCCGACGGCCCAGCCTCGTAGGTCTTGTTGCTCACTCCTCCCCCTCCTGGGACGCGAGCACCTGAGTACAAGAGAGAGGGAAGCTTACCCTGCCCTTGGCCTGGATGGAAACTTCCAGAGCCGAGTGGAGGTGACCCGGCTTGCAGGGCTGACACCCTGGGCTGTTAGACAAAGCCTGTTCTCACTTGAGCCTAAAAATGTGAGATGAGCAATACTGCCTTCAGCCCATATTACAGGGGGGGTAAACCGAGGCTGAGCACAGGCCTCACGGGCAGCTCTAACCCACCCTTGCCTCTCCTCATGGACCATGTTCCAGGTCCCTGGAGAGCAGGAGAGGAACGGGGTGCCCTCCGCTGCTCTCTGAGGACAGGCAGCCTGACCGGGGAGGTGAGCTGGAAGGCCAGCCTGCGCCGGGCACCTGCCCCCCTCCCAGGTGTCAACCACACAGAAGCTTCGGAAGCTGCCCCTCCTCCCATAAAGCACTTACGGACACTTACCAGGTGCCAGGTGCCATCTTAAGGGCACAGGTATGTCAGGGAATGAGATAGGCTCCTGCCCTCACGGAGCTTGGGTTCCATCGTGAGCAGCAGGAAATTGGCTCCTGCATCATGCAGTGAGGAATACGATGAAAGAATTAGAAGTATGTCAGTGTTAGGGGAAGCAGGGGTCCTGGGGTGTCATGTTGTCCGCAGGACGCCCTCAGCGAGGGGGTACGGATTGAGAGAAGATGAGAAGGAGGCGAGGGAGTGGACCCAGCTGGCACGTGGGGGCAGATTGGTCCCGAGAAGGGGCACAGGTCCGTGAGGGAGAGCAGGCCAGACGAGCCCACGGAGCTGCAGAGGCGCCCGTGAGGCTGCAGGCAGCGTGGCAGGAGGTGACCACGGAGAGGTCCCTGGAGGGCGGGGGCTCGGTCAATACGTGAAAGCGGGGCCCCCGCAGGTGTCCACAGCACCTCGGTTGAACTGAGTTTGAAAAAGGATCCTCTGGCTACGCTTTGAGAGCCGACCACGGGGGAGGGGGTGGGGGCGAAGTAGAAGCCAGAAGACCAGAAGACTGTGGTTGAACACCAGCCAGAGACGAGGTGGCACCTCCAGGTGGCTCTGTAGTCAAATTCAGGATGGAGCCCGGCGAAGGTGGAGACGCGAACCCTGCCAGCTCCGCAGGGCAAAGCGGGCGCGTTTTGGGATCTGGGGCCCTTTGGTTCTCAGCCCAGGGAAGTGTCCTCAGGAAACCTCTCCAGGGACCGCCCGGACCCCTAGTCCCTGCTGGAATAAGCTGGCTCCGGTGGGGGCAGGGAAGGAGGATGAGGAGGCCAGTTTCTATTCCCCTTCCCCAAAGTCTGAGGATCACTGGGGCTGATGATGCCATGCAAAATCCTGGAGCTGTGGCAGGGGGGCAAAAAAGGAAGGAGTTAAAGGTCTCTTGAGTAGAAGCAGTGAAGTGCTGGGAAATGGTTAACGCTGGTTCTGTGGGAGGAAAAGTGTGTGTGCGCGTGCATATATAGAGAATAAATTTTGCTGATATAAAGGATGTGCAGCATATAATTTACAAATAATAATAAAATATGCAATACCCTTGATCGTAAATTCCATATAGCCAATTGATTCTCACAGCACACTTTTGTTGATTTCTGCAGAGCTCTTGCACCTTTAGCCAACCTGTGGCTGTGGTTGACAAACGAGTGTAGTTCCTGCCTGGCTGTGGGTTGGTATTTTCATTTACATTGACGGGGAAGAAGCAAGTGAAACAACAAAGACCTGCATTGGAACTTCACTCATTTGTCAATGATGGGAGCGACTTCTTTACTGCATCGCATAATAGTTTTCAATTACTGGAAGACAATTTCCTCAATTTTTGGTGCTATTTACAATGTAATGGCTGCAGACACAAATGCTTTTAAGTTTGTCTGCATTATCAAGGTTTTCTCCACTTTTTAAAAGTCTAGACAATCAAGACAATAAATGAAGTCCTGATTTATAGCATTTGCTGATTTCTGTGTTATAAATACTCCTACTGGGCTGAGTTCAAGCTATCCAGGTGACATCATTTAATATGGAATTGGGCAAGATACACCATTATATAGTCTTTTCACCTAACAGAAGAAATGAAAATGGCACGTCAAAGCATAGAGAATGGTAAAACGTAGTAAAATAATTAGGAAGTAATGAGCTTTAAGTATTTATTACCTTTGTATTTAATATGACTTGTTTAATCGTTAGTTTATACAATTTAATTTTTAATAATGGCTTTGTTGATCAACCAGCTCTCACAATTACTGAAAATTCAATCAACTCTCATGAGCCGATGCAGGCGAGCCCTAACTCACCACTGGCTGGACGGTGCTGTCACAGAAATTGCCCAATCTGCCCAGCTGTGAGACAGTGTAGCTCCCTCTACCCCATATGGGGAAACTGAGGCTCAGAGGGCCGAGGTGAGTGGCCCACGGCCCCTGGTGGCTGATGACCTAGCTCCTGGGTGGCCTGTCTGGTAGGAAGTGGAGGGGAGGGTGGGGGACGTCTGAGAGCGCAGGGCAGGTGGTTTACATGGGGCGGTGAGGCTCCTGGAGTGAGGGGCACCGGACCGCAGCCCACCTCGCCACCACCCCACGGCCTGCCTGGGCCAACCTCTCAGACCCGGGTCTCGGTGCATCTTCACCGAGAGGCAACTACAGCCATGGAGCCCCGGCTGTGGCTGATCAAGAAATTAGCTGCACATCACACGCCAGTCAATGCAAACAGCTCTGACCACGGGATGGGAGTCTGCCAGGGCCAGCATCCTGGGTGGGCTCTACACCAGCGTTCATGGGCCCAGAATTGAGGAGGGGCCAAGGCGGGGACGCTGAGAGACAGGAGCTGGCAACCCACAGTCTTGCCTGGCTCCCCAAGTTCCTTCTCTGTCCACTAGTGCCTCCAAAGCACCCACTGAGCCTCTGGGCCCATGGCAATTCCTGGCCCTCCCCAGGCTCCCAAGCCCACCCAGTCCTGGATAGGGAGGAGGGAGACCTCAGCATGACCCCCCTCAGGCCAAGCAGTGGCCCTCAGTATGGTCACTCTGAATGTGGCCCAGCGCGGAAGCTGAGGGCAGAGTGGGCCTGCTGGGGTCTGGATGCTGTAAGGGGGTGAGGACGGCAGGGAGAGGGCAGCCAGGGGCTGGCCAGAGGACGGCCTGCACCCTAGCTTCTGGGCACAGGAGGGAGAAAGCCCCCACCCCAAGCCCAGAACTTTCTAGCTTGGGCAAGTCAGAGACCCTCTTTATGTTTCCATTTGGTCCATGTTTAAAAAAAATGAGTTAATAACACAATAAACCCTTGGCTTTCATAAATGTAATACCTGTTCTGGTTTTGTTTGAACTATTTGACGATCTAACTCCTGAATTCCTCTCCATGTGCGGGCACACAGGCCTCCTCGCTGCTCCTCAAGTCCACGGAGGACTTGAGTCCCACCTCAGGGCCTTTGCACTGGCTGTGTGCCCTACCAGGATGCGCTTCTCCCGGAGACGTATTCACAAGGCTTATTCCCTCAAGGCACCTTTGCTTCGTAAACAGGTGCCTGCTGAAATGCCACCCTGGGCAGGTGTTTCTCTCTAGTCCTCGTCCTGTGTTATCATTCTTTGTGTCACTTATCGTGACTTGGCATTATGCTGCACACATATGCACACATAATACATATATAATAAATGCTATACCTATGTACCAATATACAGTGTACATTTTTTTAGGAGGTACCAGGGACCGAACCTGGGACCTCGTACATGAGAAGCGGGTGCTCAACCACTTGAGCTACATCGCTCCCCACTCTACAATGGATTTGTTTTTCTATTTGCCACATAACCCCTCCTCCCACAGGAATGCACACTCCATGAGGGCTGAGATTATTTGCTCTTCGCTGCGCTCCACGCCTGGAGCATCACAGGACGCAGTGAAGGGGTATTGAGTGAATGAGGGAGGGAGGGAGGGACTGTTCGGGGTGCCTGAGGCCATGGCTCAATTCTGAGCTTCTAGCATTGCCCCCCAAAGTCTGCCCAGCACCCTTATTTAGCCTGGATTTGGGTCCTGCTCATCACTGAAGATGCATTTTGGGAAGAAGTCAAATGTGATAGTGATGACCCTGCAAATACGGAGATTCATGAGTCAAAATTCTGCCCGGCAGCATATGGTCGCAAGGCCCCGGCTTCGAGGGGTCCTGGGCTCAAACCCCAGCTGTGCCGCTCGGCAGCGTGCACCCCGGGAAACGCTCGCTCAGCCTCCTGGAGGCTCCGAGCCTCTACCTGCAGAACAGGACTAGTAAGGCACCTCATTCCTGAGCTATTATGAGGCCTAACGGGCACGGCGGGCAT
This sequence comes from Dasypus novemcinctus, assembly GCF_030445035.2. Lineage (NCBI taxonomy): Eukaryota > Metazoa > Chordata > Mammalia > Cingulata > Dasypodidae > Dasypus > Dasypus novemcinctus. The sequence goes on along the minus strand of NC_080699.1, from coordinate 25,973,738 downwards.
CGGGGGCAGGGCCCGGTGCCCAAGGGGGCATTGAGGCAGGACTTAGCATGGGTACAACCTTTGGAGGAGACAAGACCAACCCGTGCACAAAGAAAGAGTCCGGCCGACAGGGATGCAGTTTCCTGGGCAGTGTTTGCAGCACCTGGCTTGACGTTGAAAATTTTCTTGGGAAGAGGGTTCCAGAAAACAAGTAAGTTTCCTCTAAAGTTGTGCTTCTAAAGAGAAATAGCCCTGGGCACGTGCAGAGACACGGTGAACAGGAAGGAAAGGGGGTGCCCCCGAGCCCCCGGGCCGGCAGCAGCCATGTCCCCTCCTGGTCTCCTGCCTCAGTGCCTGAAGGAGGCTTGGGAAGGAGGGTCCATTGTCTGCTCGCCCCTTCCTGCCTCTGACAACCTGCTCCAGGAGCCCACTGCCCGGGGCTTCCCCTTCCAGTGGGACTTAGGGTCAGGGCCGCCGCAGGGGGACCCGCGAGGGGCAGCCCCTCCCACAGGGCTCTGCAGGGCCTCAGTGGGGCAGCCCTGCCCCCAGCCCTCCCACAGCTGTGGCACTCCTGGCGTGGGGGAGCGCGTGGGCCTGGCTGTCCCACAGTCCCGGGCCCGAGTTCCGGTTCTGCCACTGAACCAGGACACAGGCCTGTCTCTTGGCCATTCTGCCTCTGTGCTCTCATAAAGACCGAAAGGGGGCTTGCAGGGCCTCGCTGAGGGTGGCCCACCCGGCCAGGGAGGAGCTGCTCCAGCACCCGCCCCTCCCTCAAACGCCCCCGGCCACCACGGCCAGCTCAACGGGAGCGCCCCCACCCCGGAAAGGAGCTGAGAAGAGGCCCCACTCAGCCTTGGGCCACCTGAGAAAGACGGAGCCGGTGGGAGGTGAGCGGCAGCTTTGGGTGAAGGGGGCTGGAAAGGTAGATTAAGGGAGGCGGAGACCAGAGCAGGGAGGCGGGTGTCGCGGGAGGAAGCGCTGACACAGCACTCAGCCCGCGAGCTCCTGCCGTAAATCACTCTCGCAGGCTCCCAGCAGCCAGTGAAGAAGGCACAGAGCCCCCGGATTCTCAGCTCCGAACACTCCCCTGGGAGACAGGGGCACAGAGGGAGGCTCTTTATTCCTGTGGGGCCTCAGTTTACCCAATGCAAAACGGTAGCACCCTCCCCTCCTGCGACCCTGTGTAGACCCAGGATGTCCCGGGGATCTGAGACCCCCCAGGCAGAGCTGCGTGGGCAACGGGCCGGTCGTTAGTCATCGGCCTTCCTCGCAGTATTAATGGTAGTAATAAAAAGCTTCCCATTGCTCAGAAACAAGCTGTGGCCTGATACCCACCATTCAGGTAGGGCCTCCCAGCGTCAAGGCTACGGGCACGGAGCACTTTCCCCTTGGACTCCCACACCACCGCACTCAGGCAGAGGATTTTCCCCTTGTTTTACAAACCAGGAAGCGGAGGTTCAGGGAGGTGGAGGGGCTGCCCCAGGCCGAGGACCGAGGGAATTGTGAGGGGAGGGGACAGGAAACTGAGTGTCACGATTCCACACCCCACCTCCCCCTCTCACTACCCCACGCCGTCAGGTGGGCTCCCTGGCACGCCCCTTTCCGGTGCTGTGACCCCATCAGTACAATGGTGCCAGCGGGGCCGTTGGGTGCAGTCGATGGGACAGTGGCCTCAAAGGCTTAGCAAGGCTCCTAGCACAGCGCCAGCAGTTGTGATCGCCACTCACTCCGAAAGTTCCAGAAAGGGAGCCCCCGGGTCCCTCGGTGGCCTCCCAGGTCTCTCCCAGCTTGAGGGGCCTAGGAAGAGGGTCCCACAGCCTCTCTCTCCTGCACGCACCTTCCGTGCTTCCAAGCCCACAGCGGGCTGCCGTCGCCCAGCCAGCCACGGCGGCGAGAGGTAGGGACCCAGGCCCTCGTGGGTAGGGTCTGCTCTCAGCTTCTGCCGGAGCCCACCTGAGCCAGGACAGGCCCCAGGACCGGACGTTTGCTTTGCACCAAGGACATGATTTGGGAGGAAGCCTGGGGCAGCGCAAAGAGTGAGGGCTCTGGCTTCCCACTGATCTGAAACCTAACTCGGCCTCGCTTTTCTCATCTGTGAAATGGAGCTGTCACCTGTAAAACGACAGCCTCAGGGGGGTGAGTGTGATTATCTCACAGTGGAAGCCCGACCACGAAGAGAGCGTTGCCGTTGCATGAACGTCCTGCGGAGAGGCCCCCGTCGGGCAGTACTGAAGGGACAGGGAGGTTGACCGCCGAGGGGTGACCCACTTCCTCCCAGCCTAGCCGCGGCCGCAGCCTTCCAGGCGCCCCCCCTCCTGCCACGCAGAGCCCTGAGTCCACTGTTTCTCTCTGGATGGCTGTGAAAGGCCAGCATCCCCCAGTCCTCCGAGACCACCTTTCCCCCGACTGGGGTCTGCACCTCGGTGCACCCTCCGAGGTCCCCATCGGCTCCCGCAGCCTCCTCCCGCAGGCCTCGTCCCTGCTGCGGCCGTCGAGGCAGGTGCAGCGTTCCGAGGCCGCGAGCGCTGCGCCGTTAAATGGTGCAATTTAGCCCGGGCTCTGTGTTTTGATTTTGCCAGCTGCGTCTGTGTGCATTTAGATTAATCCTGTTAGCTGGCGGGAGCGGGGCTACCTGCTGTTTATCAAGAGTGCTTGTGTAATTCCCGTTTGATATGCAGCCTCCTTCCTGGGGCGGAGATGTCTCCGATCTCCTTCATCCCGCAAGAGCCGGGAGAGGCAGACGGGCCCGCCGGAGAGGGCGCCTGGGTCACCCACGCTCCGCCTTGCAGACGGGGTGCAGGGCCTACCAGCCCCAGCCCCACCCCCCAGCCCACTCCTCCTCTTCCTCCCACAGCCCCTCCGCAGGAGGCCACAGGATTGCAGGGCCCTTGAGACGTCTGCATCAGAGTCTAGAAGGCTCCGGAATCATGGGCGTGGCTGCTCTAGAGCCAGCAGGAGACAGGGAGGCTCTGAAGGCCGGTCCTGACCTTGCCTTCACTCGGACCCTCGGGCGGGTTCCCCTGGCCCTTCGTTTTCTTACTTGTAATACAGGAATTTTTTTTTTAAGATTTGTTTTTTTAATTTGTTGGTCTCCCGCCCCCCACCCCCCAGTTGTCTGCTCTCTGTGTCCATTCACTGTGTGTTCTTCTGTGCCCACTTGTATTCTTGTCAGCAGCACTGGGAATCTGTGTTTCTTTTTGTTGCGTCATCTTGCAGTGTCAGCTCTCCGTGTGCGCGGCGCCACTCCTGGGCAGGCTGCACTTTTCCTCGTGCAGGGCAGCTCTCCTTACGGGGTGCACTCCTTGTGCATGGGGCTCCCCTACTCAGGGGACACCCCTGCGTGGCAGGGCACTCCTTGTGCGCATCAGCACTGCACGTGGGCCAGCTCATCACACAGGCCAGGAGGCCGGGGGTTTGAACCTTGGACCTCCTATATGGTAGGCAGACGCTCTATCAGTTGAGCCAAATCCGCTTCCCTAAGGTGGGATTAATAATATCTGCCCCACTCGTGCAGGAGCTGGCGTGGGGTGGAATGAGGTTTGGCTCAAAGTGCTTTGGGAAGTGCCAGGCACCGCACAGTTTTCAGGTTCAAGCAGTGAGGGTGGCCCATAGGCTGCGGCCTTGGCTTTGAGGTCTGCACCTGCCCTGGACGCAGCTGGCCCATCCCACGAGTCGCCAGCCGCGCGGCCGCTCCGTCTCTCCATCTGTAAAATGGGATGACAATGCCTGTCCCGTTCGCCACCCCCCTCCGCCCCCAGGGCTGACTCAGAGGCCGCCCGAGAGCAATTTCACCCGGGGTGGGGTCGGGTCAACTGTTTTCAACACAACATCAACTTTCACGCTGGACACCCCAACGAGGGAGAAAGTATCACCCCCACACTGCAGAGAGGGAGATTGAGGACGGTGTCGGCCCAAGGTCGAACCTGCCCCTGGCTTCTGTGTCCGACCCCGCGTTGGCGTTGACCATCACCTTGGAGGTGGGAGATCCCCATCTGGAGACTGGTGGGGCCCCCTCGAAACCCCAACTGCCCCCACCCAACGCCGATCAGCGGAGGTCGCTGGCTCCGCACCCACCCCCAGCCTGCCTCCTGCCGCCTCCCGGCCTGCACCCCCTCCACCGGGCAGCCCCTGGGCGGTGCCCCCCACAAAGGCGTTGCTCCAGCTTCCGGGTCAGCTTCCTTCCTGAGCTAGGCCGCCCCCTCTCGTGGCCTCCACTGCCCCAGGGACACAGACTCCCCCCCCCACCTCCACCCACACCTCTCCCCTCTGCTCAGATTTCCTTTAAATGGGTTTATTTTTCAAAAAAAAAAAGAAAAAAAAACTTTATCAAGCTATAAATAAGTCATGCCAAACAATTCATCCACATAGTATCACTGTGATGGTTCTTAGCGTGCTCACAGCCATGCGGTCATCACCACAGACAAATTCAGAACATTTCATCACCTCCCAAAAGAAGCCCTATACCCCTTATTTACTGCCCCCCTGTCCCCTACCCCCAGGCCAGCAACCACTCATCTATTTCCTGTCTCTCTAGGTTTCCCTATTTCTGGATTTTCATATTAATTGAATTTTATACTGTTTGTCCTTTTCCGACTAGCTTCTTTCACTCAGTGTAATGTTTTCAACATTCGCCCAAGTTTTAACATGTCAGTATTTCATTCCTTTTTACAGCCAAATAATATTCCATTGTATGGCCACACCACATTCTATCCATTCATCAATTGATGGACCTTTGGGTTGTTTCTCCTTTTTGGCTACGATGAACAATGCCGCTGTGAACGCTTGGGTATATGTCTTTGTGTAGACATGTGTTTTTATTTCTTTTGGGGGTGAAATTGCTGGGTCAGATGGTGAAGCACGTTTTCCCATTCGAGGACCTCCCGGGCTCTTCTCCATGGCAGCCCTACACTATTTCACATCCCCATCACCCTTGCTATTTTCTGGTTTTTATTCTAGCCTTCCTAGTGACTACGATGTGGTGTCTAATTGTGGTTTTGATGTGTATTTCCCTGATGACTGATGCTGTCCAGCTTCTTTTCACATGCTTTTGGCTGTTTGTCTATCTTCCTTGGAGAAATATCTATTCCGATCCTTTGCTCCTTTTTTATTGGGTTATCTTGCCTTTTTAATACTGAGCTGTAGGAGTTCTTCAAATATTCTAGATACAAGTTTTTCCAGTCTCAGATTTGAACACCCAGCTGGGCCCAGCCTTGTGGTCCAGGGGGCGACCACAGACGGTGCAGTTACACTGCCTTGGGTTCAAATCCCCACTCAGCCACTTAGCAGGAGAGAGCTTGTCATTTAGCACATCTGTGGATTCCAGGTCATGGCACCTGTGAGATAATGCGTGCAAGGCTCTTGGCGATTACCTGGTGCTAGCAAGGGCCGAGGGCTTCTACAGTCTTCCCACTGAGGTAGGTAAGAAACCATTGCTACTCCTGTCTTGCAGTGAGGCAACTGAGGCACAGAGAACTTGCAAAAGATCATGGAGTAGCAAGTGGTAGATTTGGGAATTGAATCCAATTCTGTGGGATGCCAGAAGCAAGAGCTACAAAGCTGTATTGCCTTCCCAAAGGAGACAATCAATGTGTATTATATGAAAGGATGAATGAATACCTTCACTGACGGGGACCTCACTACCTCACAAAGCAGCCTATTGTTGGACAGTCTAGTTACATGATTTTTTTCATGTTGAGCAAAAATCATGCCCACCATCATCATAAGTCCTCCCCTTGTGCTCTGGCTGTGCCCCCTAGAGGACATCAGAAGCCAGGGTCCTGGGTCACCTCCGCTGGCTCCAACTCTCACATACAGGAGGCCCCCACTCCTCGCACCCCCCCCCCCACATTCATGGGAAAAGCCAACCTTGGGCCCCGGGACCCCAGTGCTGGGAAGTGACCCCTCCCACATTCTCTCCAGGCTCTCCCTGGAGGCAGAGAAAGCCAGAACCCCCTCCCCAGGGGCCAGGGGCTGCGGCCTCCTGGGAGACCCGGCCCCGTCAGCCACCTGGTTGGGATGTAGCAGGAGCAGGGCCCAGGTGAGAGCGGGAGGAGCCTGTGCTGGGGGGTGAAGACGGCCGTTCGGCCAGCGAGCAGCCCCGCGCTTGGTCAGCTCGGAGGTGACACTGCCAAGAGCTGGCCCGTCGCAGCCCCCACGGCTGACCCGGGCAGACCCAGTCCCAGACTGCGAGGCCCGGGCAGCCTCGTGGCAAGGACAAGAGGCAGGAGGGGGGCTTCAGTGCCTGAGGCCACCCCCAGCCTGCGGGAGGAGCCCATCATCAATTGAAGGGGAGAGCACACCGCCAGCCCCCCGTAAGCATGGACCCTGGCCCCTCGCCTCAACAAGGGCCCTGGGGTTGGGGGGCCTGGAAAATCCAGGGCCAGGACCTCCAGCGTGTCCTGGGGGCAGCGAGAGCTCCCCCTTAGGCCGGAGAATCGAGGGCCGTGGGCGCACAGGACCCGCACATCAGGGCCACACGTGAGAGCCTGCTCAGGCTCAGGTGACCCGGGCTTGAGTCCAGTCTCTTCCCCTGGCTCAACTTGCATTTCTGTAGAATGGGGACAGTGATCTTTTTCACCCTGTTGATGTAAAGATTAAATGAAGTGTTCGAGCCAATCCCAAAAGGGCAAGACTCCACGGTTCCATTTACGTAACATTCTCGAAGTGACAAAATGATAGCAATGGAGAACGGATCAGCGGTGGCCAGGGTCGGGATGGGAGGGCATCCTGCGAGAGGGCAGCAGGAGGGACCCTCGTGGGGACGGGGCTGCTCTGTACCTCGGCCGACTCTAACAACGTCCTGGCTGCTGTTGTTTTGTAAGATGTCACCATCGGGGGAAACTGGGTGAAGGGTACAGGGGATCTTTCTGTGTTATTTCTTACAACTGCGTGTGAGTCTATCATGATCTCAGAAGAGGAAGTTTAATGTAAAAGAATTATTTAAGTAATGTCTAGTGAAGAGTAAGCATCCAATTGGGAGAGGGGTGTAAGAAAAGCCTGACTGTGTTTTCACCCCTTTTATTTCTGTGCCTGCCATGGTGATTAAGAAACGAATGAGTGAGTGAATGAAATGACTTACAGCAAGTGAACTACTGACCTTTCCGGAAAGGAAATGGGCTTAAAGCAAGAGATACTTGAGATAGATGCGAAATATCTTGTGGCCCTTGATTGGCCCACCCAACCCCCCGCCTTGCCTCTTCCACCCAGGGCTAAGCAGGAGCAGGCTGCATACCAGCCAGGACAGAAAAGAAGGCACTTTAATTGATACAAAAGTAAATTACCTTGGAGGAAGAGAGACCCCAACTTTTCCCGATGGCACAGGGAAAATGGAACCCTAGCATTTTCAATTTAAGGTTTAGTTAGATAATGCCTACTGGTGCCAGTAGATTACAGAGTGGATAGTAAATCCAGCAGGATTTGGAATCGGAGCATACAAGTAGAATCCGTAAGTAGGGGAAAGCAGCCGAAGGAGCTGGCCTGCTGTCCTCAGCTAAGGAGAAGGCCTGTCTGTGAAAGAGCAGCCCACATAGACTCACCAAAGAGCCCACCGAAAGCTCCAGGAAAGGCGAGAAGGGCTGGTGGTCACTGGAATTGTAGGGACGAGAATCCCTTCCCTTCCCAGCTTCCCAAGCAATTCTTGCCATGTTACGGAAGAGAAGACAGGGGCCCAAATGTACCACAAGCTTTGGAAGCCACACTCCCAATTTCATCCAGCCCTTTCCTCCCTTCGTCATAAAGTCAAAGTCTTACACGACCTTCAAAATGGCCCAAACATCCCCTCCTTCCAGGAGCCTCCTAACTGCCCACGGGGATTTATGCTCCCTCTGTGAGCCCAGGATTGCACTGCCTGCTGATTATCAGAAGCCAGGACTTCCGTCTCTTCCTCCCTGCTCAGACTGGTTTCCTTGCTCCAGCACAAAGGGGGTACCCAATAAACATATTTTGTACAAATGGGGCTTTTCCATGAAATGTGGGGTGGGTCGTTTTGTTTTTGTTTGTTTTGGTTATATAATGGGAATTTGTGGTCTCACCGTTTCAGAGGCTGAAAGTACAAAATCAAGGCATAGACAAGACGTGCTTTCTTCCTGAAGACCGTGGGGCCCAGCCCCGCCTTGCTGCCATCCTCGGGGCTCCTTGGCTGGCACCTCTGCCCCTGCAGCAGGACCATTGCACCTCTGCCCCTGCCGCAGGGCCATCGCTCCTCTGCCCCCGCAGCAGGGCCGTCGCACCTCTGCCCCCGCAGCAGGGCCGTTGCACCTCTGCCCCTGTCACAGGGCTGTTGCACCTCTGCCCGTCACAGGGCCATTGCTCCTCTGTCCCTGCAGCAGGGCCGTTGCTCCTCTGTCCCTGTCGCAGGGCCATTGCACCTCTGTCCCTGCAGCAGGGCCGTTGCACCTCTGCCCATCGCAGGGCTGTTGCACCTCTGTCCCTGTCACAGGGCCGTTGCACCTCTGCCCCTGCTGCAGGGCCATTGCTCCTCTGCCCCTGTCGCAGGGCCGTTGCTCCTCTGTCCCTGCAGCAGGGCCGTTGCTCCTCTGTCCCTGTCGCAGGGCCATTGCACCTCTGTCCCTGCAGCAGGGCCGTTGCACCTCTGCCCATCGCAGGGCTGTTGCACCTCTGTCCCTGTCACAGGGCCGTTGCACCTCTGCCCCTGCTGCAGGGCCATTGCTCCTCTGCCCCTGTCGCAGGGCCGTTGCTCCTCTGCCCCCGCAGCAGGGCCGTTGCACCTCTGCCCCTGTCACAGGGCTGTTGCACCTCTGCCCGTCACAGGGCCATTGCTCCTCTGTCCCTGCAGCAGGGCCGTTGCTCCTCTGTCCCTGTCGCAGGGCCGTTGCACCTCTGTCCCTGCAGCAGGGCCGTTGCACCTCTGCCCATCGCAGGGCTGTTGCACCTCTGTCCCTGTCACAGGGCCGTTGCTCCTCTGCCCCTGCTGCAGGGCCGTTGCTCCTCTGCCCCTGTCGCAGGGCCGTTGCTCCTCTGCCCCCGCAGCAGGGCCGTTGCTCCTCTGCCCCTGTCACAGGGCCGTTGCTCCTCTGCCCCTGCCGCAGGGCCATTGCTCCTCTGCCCCTGCTTTAGGGCCGTTGCTCCTCTGCCCCTGTTGCAGAGCCATTGCTCCCTCCTGGTGTCTGCTCTTCCTGTTTCTGCTGGTTTCCAGCTTCCGGCTCCTCTCCCTGTGGCTTCCTCTCTCTAGGCCTCCGGCGAGATGGTTAAGACCTGCCCTGATCCGCTGGGCCATGCCATAGCAGGATTCCAGAAGGCCCCTTCCCAGGTGAGTCCAGTGTGTACGCCTCCGAGCAGACGATGCATTCTGAATAGGTGATCCATCCACAGGGGTCAAGACTCAAGAGGTGCAAAGGGACCTACAGGGAGGGTCCCCCGTCCCGGGCTGTCTTGCAGCCACCAGCTGCACGCTCAGGACAGCCCGCCTCTTGGGTCTCAGCGCAGAGAGGCCTTATCCAGGAACACGCCAACGTGCGGGTCCCTTCCTCAGCACCAAGGGCAGAATGGGAGACGGGTTCACCTGCACTTCGCCCTCTTCCCCGAACAGCCCTTCTCGGAGCGTTCCCTGTCAGTGCTCAGAGGGCGTCTTCACATTCCCAGTCAACCTCAGGGGGCAGGGGACAGGGACAACACCTTCCCTGACAGGTGTGGGGGCTGTTCGGGGCACCTGGTGGAGGCCTCGGGGCCAGACCTGGACAAGCAGGCCGCCAGAGTGAGCGGCCTCGGGAGCGTGGACACGTGGCCCCGAAGCCTTGGGCAGGGTGACGTCTCTGGCAGGCCCCGCAGGAGGATCCGGAAGCTTCTTAGTCGAAGCAGGACAAAGTGTGCAAATTAATCACTCCTGCCACCTGTGAGTGCACGCCGGCCCCGACGCTGCAGTTTGGCTCCCCTTCCAGACACAGCTGGGAGGCCCCGTGGCTGCACGTCCGCGCGGGGAGGGCAGGCTCAGGAAGCGGGGAGAAGGCCCTGCCCGGTGGTGGCGAGGTTGGAGTCCGTCCCCACCTCCTGGTCGGAAAAGAAGGGACAAGGGGAGGGACAGGCTGCCCTCGTTCTGCTCTCCACCCGTGTGTTTACTGAGCCATTACTGCACGCCAAGTCCCGGGCCTGCCCCTTGCTTCCTTTCATTTAATTATCACACACACACAAACGTGCACTTGCCATATTAGTCCCATTTTGCAGAGAAGGAAACCGAGGATCAGGAATAATCAAGTATCTTGTTTCACTGACCCAGCCGCTAGCTGGCTAGGTCGGGATTCAGGACAAGGACAAGAGCAGGTGGATGGAGAGGGGCGTCGCCTGGGGCCATGTCGCCCCAGTGAGGCTCGTAGCTTCCGCGCCCCGTGGGGAATCCGACCTCCTTAACCGGCGCCTGTGAGAGGAGCGCACCCTCCTGGTACTGGCCGCCCTGACGCAGGCCCCGACCCCTCCCACGCCCCCGCCCCCAGCCCTGCGCTCTCAGCCATTTCCCACGCCACCTGCCACCCAGCTGCAGCTCTTGCCTCTGTGTCTTTGCTTCTGTTTTCCCCTCCACCTGCCCCACCTGGACCACGCAGCGGCTCCCGGCTGCCCTTGTACTTCACCTCCACCCCTCCCAGGCCCCCCGGCCGGAGCCCTCTCTCTAAAGTGCTCACCCCCCTGCGGAGGCAACCACAGTAATGACAGTAAAATCCCAGCTGTGTGGTCAGAACCCCACACCCCCCACTCCCCTTCCACCCACCCCAGCCCCGGCAGGCCCCTGCCGTCCTCCCTCTCCAGGTCAAGCCTTCCCCTGGTCCCTCTGCTGGGAACTCGTCCCCAGAGCTCGCCACTGTCCCAGCTCAGCTGTCACCTCCTCGAGGGCTTCCCGCCCCAGATGGCGCGCTATCCCTTCACCACCATGTGTGTTCTTCGAGGCCCTTGCTCTCTACGTCATCCGCGGGTTTACTGATGACGTTGTCATCTACTTCCTGAGGCTCCATCAAGAACAAGGCTCTTGTCTGTCCTGGTGTTTGTCCTTGATCTTGGCACATGAGGGGAATGTTTGTAAACAAATGACCGTCTCCTCCCTGCTGCCCCTCTTGGGACATATGCTGCTCCCCTGTGTCACCCGGATCTGCGCCGTGGACCCAATCTTTGGATTCCGGTCACCTGATGCAGCTCCCTGCCTCTGGGCTGAAGCACCCCTCGGCCACCCAAGACCACGGCCTCCACCTCTCACGGAGTCACCACGAGCCCCTCTGTGGCGGGCTGCTATGCCTTCCACTCGGCCCACCAGCCTTCTGCACGTTGCCAGTCGGTTACCGGGTTTGCAGCCCATCCGTTCGGCCCCACTGAGGATGGAACCACGCCAGGGAAATGCAGAGTTTGCAACCCAGGGCCACCCACGAGGCCAGCTGGAAGACAAATGGCCAGGCCATGGGGGATGGATTTCTTGGTAACCGTGAGCCTGGCCACGGGACCCTCGCTCCCTCTCCCTGTTCCCTGAGCTGCCTCGAGGGACCCAGGGCACCCCTGTCCTCCCCGGGGAGGGGCTTCTGGCTCACCCCACCCGCGGGTATGCCCTCTTGTGGGAGAGTCTGGTAGCTCTAAGGGTTCCTGCCCCCATCCTCTGCCTCCTCTCAATTTCTGCCCCGCTCCTCAATTAGGAAGCAGGAGTTGGCACATCCACCAAACAATTCCGTTTGCCTCCCTCGTTCATGTGGCTGAACAACACATCATTTTCAAACCTAGTAGTCAACGCTCAGGAAGGGAAGCCTGGGTCACTCTGGGGAGGGGATTTGAGGGTTTGGTGGGAAGACTAGGGTGGGGCATGAGCTGGGGCCATGTCCCTCGTCTCCAGACACCTGTCCCCTCTGGACGGCTATTCCCGGGGGCCAGGTGGGTCAGGACCCCAAGTTTTACCTTTCTGACCTCCCCATATTGTCAATCAGGAGGAAGGGACGGAGGTCCCATTTAGTACGTGGGAAATCTGAGGACGCCAGAAGGCAAGGGGCTCTCAGGTCTGCAGCCCCCCGGCTCCCTCTCGCTGGGGTTTCAGGGACCCTGGCCTCGGACTCACGCCCGGTGTTCCCCCACTCTCAGCCTCATGGGTGCAGAACGGAACTCATCCCTGGGTCCCACCTGCAGAGGAAACCCAAGGGCAGTGCCCACCTGCACAGCCCCTCCACCCTCCCTACCCTGCAGGGCGTGGTGGGGTGAGCAGCGGCCCCTCGTTCCGCTCAGCCCGTCCATGGCTGCCCATTCCCCAGTCTGAGCCAGGAGGGTCTCCTTAGCTAACAAGGAACGGAGGGGAGAAAGGGCCTCACCTGTGGAAGGACCTCCTGGCTCCCCCTGGGCCGAGTGTCCATTAACCGCAGTGAAATGCTGCCACCCCCTGGCTGCAGCCCAGAACTGCAGGACACCCTTGGGCCGTTTCTGGGGCTGGGTAAGAAAAAGGTGGGAAACCAGCCTGGCTGCCCCAGGTGCGTCCCTCCTGTCCTTGCAGAAGGGTGAAAGGGACAAGTGAAAATGGAGCTTGGTGCCCGGTTGGGAGGTCACTGCTGCTGCTGTCATTGCTGTTAATTCAACACCGTCTCACCTATGACGGCGCGCTTGCTGTGCCGCGTACTTCACACCCACCCCTGCAGGATGCTGAGCAGAGGGATGCGCGCTCCCACAGGCCTCGAGCTGGTGGGCGGCAGAGCTGGGGCCCTAGCCCGGGCGGCCTGAAGGCCACTTCTCGGCTCCCCACACAGCGAAACAGCCCCCCAAGCCTCAAGGTCCTGCCCGGCACCGGTCACTGTTCCAGGTGCTGGGCCAAGCACCGAGACCACAGTGGAATCAGCCGTAATGTCACAGAGCCAGAGGCGCCGCCGTCCTCAGTCAGGCGCTGGCCCCTGCCGGTCTGGTCTGAAGGTCAGGAGGGGCGGCTGGAGAGCCTTGGGGACTGGGGCGTCCAATCCGCCTGATGCTCAACCCCAGTCGTGATCATGGAGGCCCAACCTGGGACCAGCTCGGTTTTCCGGTCCTTTCCAGCCCTCTGGGCAATGGTCTTTTCCTTGTGGACTGTTAGGGCTGGGAAGGACCTCATTTTGTGAAAACATCTCATTTTGCAGATGGGGAAGGTCAGGCCCAGAGAGGGCGGGCGGCCACCCAGATCACACAGCCGAACCAGGCAGAGCCAGGAGGGGAGTGCAGGTCTCCCAGTGACTGGGCCAGGGCTGCCTCCAAGCCCCTGTGTGGCCCCCTCCTCCTCCAGCCCAGACTCTGGAGGGCCCTCCCTCCTCCGTCACCCATATCAGGCCCTGAATCACCTATTGCCCAGAGCTGGGCGAGGGTGGGCACAGGGCATGTGTGCCCGGGCTGCCTTCCCGAGGTAGACACTGTTACCTAGATGGGTGAATGAACACCTGACGGGCCCTCACTGCCTCCCAAAGCAGCCACCACTGGGCAGTCTAGTTGCCACCAGATGTTGGCATGTTGAGCAGAAGCCATGCCCGCCCCACGCCCCACCGTCATAATCCCTCCCG